>NC_134357.1:92215860-92340860 GCF_048569485.1 Anomaloglossus baeobatrachus
AAAGTTATAGCCAAAATCCCCTTTGCTGGATAATTCTGATCCATGCAGGGGGAGTGGCAGTGCTTCCCTGTGAGGTCACTAAGGTAGGAGGGGACCTGGATCTGCCCAGGTTGATAACCCTACTTCGGCCATTTTCCAGCGTTCTTCTGCTCGGGGGCCTGGTTGGGAAAGACCTGGTGAGGGAGTTCCTGGAAACCTGGTCTACAGCGCCCCCCTGTGGCCAGACACACAAGGTAACTGATGTAATTGTATACCTGTTTGTAACCCATGCTTTATCTGTAACTGTACTCTGACATATGTATATTCTGTAGATTCCCTATTGTATATATTGTAGTTTCTAGTGTGCTTTAGGCGATTAAATTATATAATTAATCTTGGGCTGTTCTGTTATCTCGATCTTGAATCCCACGTCTGTGTGTTCGGCTAATAATTACCGTGAAGCGGTTGGTGGCAGCGAGTTGTGCCAAGGATTAGTGTGGGGAGGCCAGTGAGATTCGGGAAGATATTATATATTCCGCCCGCGGAGGTCGGGGGAATATATACCCTACTCTCACCGGGGACCCTTCAATAATCGGCATAAGTAGTATAGCGGCCTCCTTGCTTATTGTCGGGCAATTCCATAATTGGCCTGACTATAAGAGGGGCGCTAGAGAGCGCGTCACGTGCTCTGTCTGTCGGTCGGGAGGTATAAAGGAGGGGTGACCCCCACTTGTTACCCCCCGATTGTGACGTACTGGTAGCCAGCGCGGGGGATTTCTGAGTGACCCCCCCGGTGGTTTGTGACAGTATGCTTTTCCGGGGTGGGCACTTCCGGCATCATCACAGCCAGCTGTAATTGGCTGGCGCACCACTGTAAAAAAATAATGACTTGGTCACCCTTCCTATTTTTGAAAACCAGCGCGGGTAAAGCTTCAGCTACATGCTGCAACCCCCAGCTGTTAGTTTTACCGTGGCTGGTTATCAAAAACAGAGGGGATTCCACTCTGTGTTTCAAAATTCTTTAAATAAATTTAAAAAATCAGCCTGGAGTCCCCCCCCCCCATTTTTATAACTAGCCAAGGTAAAGCTGACAGCTGGGGCCTGGTATTATTAGGCTGGGAAAAGCCATGGTTATTGGCCCATTTGAGCTTAAAAATACTAGCCCGCAGCTGCCCCACAGGTGACGCAATCATTAGATGCAGTGACATGACAAGAATCTGCATAACTAAGCATGTGCTAAATAGTTGCAAGTCAAATTTATGTATGAGATACCCAAGATGATTGTCTATAAAATAAAGGTAGTCTCATTTTCGAAGCTGTAGTGGATGGTGAGATATGGAGCCTGAAAGTCAAAAGTTCAAAGCATTGTTACCCTTTTGCTCATCAATCTATACACAGCAGGATATAGCAACAGTGTAGTAATAAAACAAACTTAAGCAGAACTATCAATATGGGGAGAAAGCAGTTGTAGCAGTAAATAATGGAGCAGATGATAGATAAGGAGTGTGAAAGTTTTATTGTCTACTGATTGGGGTCTGGTCCATAATGTGATGAACCCTCCAGCTCAGAGGGGCACATTCCTTAATGGCTGTAGAATGCAATAAATTCATGTGACAGATTCATTCCTGCTCTGTGTCACAGGTTGCCATAAGCTTGTACTCCCACCAGACTCTTCTGTCTCTCTGGGATTTGAAGGTACTTTCAGTACTGTTTATTTCTTAGTAATTTTGCTTGTTTTACAAATACTGATATCAATAAATCTAAATTCCCAATCAGTATATCTTTGGAGTTTGGGAAGAAATATATGTAAACACAGAGGAAGAAGATACAATGCAATCCATTGTGGGATTTAAACTCATTACTCAGCAGAGCTATAAAGCAACAGTCCTAACCACTGAGCTGCCACATACTAATGTTTGCAATGTCTGTTATGATCAGGACTGCAAAAATGCTTTATTGTGTTAAATCTATCCTTGTTTTTCTTTTTTGTTGTGGTGATGAGAATTTATCCCTATTGTAAGCTTGTGTCCTCTTTTCCCCTACCTATGAACCTCCATTCGGAGATTTAGGACATGTAAATCTCCCCCAAATTTTTAAATGGTCTTTTCTTAAAGGAGTTATCCGACATACACTCCAAAAAAATATGTAAGCTAATCTGTGCTGTATTGTCATATAAAACACCCCTACATTGTTATTTTTTGTTTTCTAACTTTTGTTCCTCTTGAATTCACCCTTTATTCTCTGCAGCACCTTGTTTATATTCAGCTCCAGCAAACATGACAATTTCCTGTATTCTTGGTTGCCAAACCTCAGTCAGAGCTTGCACCGCCCAGCCTCACTGTCCAGAAACGCCCCCTGCCCGGCCTCACTGTCCAGAAACGCCCCCTGCCCGGCCTCACTGTCCAGAAACGCCCCCTGCCCGGCCTCACTGTCCAGAAACGTCCCCTGCCCAGCCTCAGTGTCCAGAAACGCCCCCTGCCCTCCCTCTGCACACTCATTGGCTGTCAGTATTCTGCCCAGCACCTGACCTCTCAGCATGTGACAGAGCAGAGATCCAGCTTCTCTCATCTGTGACACAGCAATCAGCTCACATCCCATCCACAATGGTAACAGAAAGAGTTGTTACATGTTCCTCACCCCTTATAGATAAATGAATACTGTGTAAGGCAGACTATATATAGCACCCAATGTGAGTCTATAGTAGATATATACGCCATGTATGTATGGTACATGTGTGTGCGTGCGTGGTTTGTGTCATATAGTTATGTGTATACATATATATTTATATATATGCACATAGATTCTCCAGGCTTATCCCTCTATGTGTCACTATATGAATGTGTGTTCCGGATCAGGCACTTGTGAAATTAAAAATTAATAGTAAAGTAAAAAAAAAAAGAAGGAAGCGCTTCATACTGACCGAGGCTCTATTGCAGCTGTACACTGCTCCCGTGGCTTCTCCTTCTCTTGCTGGGCCGCTAATTACTGCTCATTCATATGCACTGCTTTCCCCGTCCTCCGGCTGTCCTGTCTCCTGTGATTGGTTGCAGTCAGACGCACCCTTAGCGTATGTGACAGCATCTGCCTACAACCAATCACGGGCGCCAAGACGGTCGATGAGCGGGAAAGCAATTTAACTCTGCGGATCATTATTGTGGTATAAAACGCATAAAATTTTTCACTGTGTTTTTCTCCCATATTATGACACCAAGAACAGAAAAAGCATATTGCTACAGTATGCAGCCCCCAGCCGTGCTCTTATCTTGGCTGTGTATCCAAATAAGAGGAACTGCATGCGGCTTTTTTCTTGATTTACAAAAATAATTTAAAAATAAACGAAATTCAGTCCCGCCGAATTTTGATACTCAGGCATGATAAACCACAAAAGCTGGGGGCTGGTATTGTCAGGCTGGGTTGACCCCTATTTATTGAGCCGCCCCGTGCCTAAAAATAGCAGCCTGCAGCCACTCAGGATTGTCACATCCATTAGATGTGACAATCCCAGCACTTTACCTGGCTCTTCCTGGTTGCTCTGGGGCGGTGGCAATCAGGCTAATATGAAGTTAATCACAGCCCACAGCTGCCTCTAAGACAGATATTAATCGTCAGGGTCTATGAGACACCCCCCCTTAGTAATCTGTAAGTGACAGTAAATAAACACATACACCAAGAAAAAACAGTTTTTTGTAAATAAATACATCACCCTCATAAGCCTCTTGATTAGGCTACATTCACAGGACTGCTCCGTTTTTGCGGTCTGCAAAAAATGGTCATGTTTTTTCACGGATGCAACTGTGTGGCATCCGTTCCGTTCCGTTCCGTATATGGTCCGTGTGTCATCTGCGTACCTTCTTATTTTTTTCATACTGCAAAAAAACTGAAGCAGCTAGATAGAGGGATAGATAGAGACAGATAGCTAGAGGGATAAATAGAGGGATGGATGAATGAATGAATGAATGAAGGGATAGATAGAGGGATAGATAATAGATGAGAAAGACCAATATAATGTCCTACCCCCCCCCCCCCCCCCCCCCGCATATTCATATTCTGTGGCACTAAAGGGTGCTTAGCCTTGTATTTAGCCAATAAATAAATAAATAATTAAAAAAAAAACGACGTGAGGTCCCCCCTATCTTTTGTAGCCAGCTAGGGTAAAGCAGATGGCTGCAGCCTGCAGAGAATAGCTGGCAGCTTCACCTTGGCTGGTAATCCAAAACAGAGGGCACCCCACGCTGTTATTTAAAATTAAATAAATAATTTAAAACAAAAAACGTGGGGTCCCCCCCAAATTGCATCACCAGCCAAGGTAAAGCGGACAGCTGTGGTCTGGTATTCTGAGACTAGGGAGGTCCACTGTTATTGGACACTCCCCAGCCTAAAAATAGCAGGCTACAGCTGCCCCAGAAGTGGCGCATCCATTGGATGTGCCAATCCTGGCGCTTTGCACTAACTCATCCCATTGCCCTGGTACGGTGGCAAATGGGGCAATATATAGGGTTGATGCTAGATGAGTAATGTCACCTGGCATCAAGCCTTGGGGTTAGTGATGTCACGCGTCTATCAGATACCCGACATCACCAACCCAGTCAGTAAGAAATAAAAAATAGACAACAAAAAAAGTTTTATTTGAAAAAACACTCCCCACATTCCCTCTTTCAACAATTTATTGACAAGAACAATCAAATCCGGGTCCGGCGTAATCCAATAAGGGGGTCGCACGGCGATCCATACCATAGTCAATGAGACTCCCAGTCAATGAAGAACAAAATGTTCCCCATTGGCTGGGAGAGCCGTGCAGTGACCTGAGCTAACATCAATAGGTCAGCCTAGGTCACTGCAGGGGATGCCGAGCGCTGCCGTAAGGAGGTTAGATGAGATCATTACCTGCAATTACGTCAGCGCTGTCACTGACTTCTATGCCCGCCGCGTTATACGCAGTATCGCGAGAGCCCGTGACGTCACTGCTAGTGATAGTCTCGGGACGCCCGCGAGACGGGCAGAGAAGGCAGTGACCGCGATGACGTCAGGAGGCAGGAGATCGTCACAGCAGGTAATTATCTCATCTAACCTTAGCAGCAGTGTCCCGCTCCCTGCCAGCCCCGCGGCGTGAGAAGCTGCTGATACTGCAGGCAGACACTGACATTGCAGTGCGGGCAGCTGCGGGGCTAGCAGGGAGCGGGACACAGACTGCACGGGCAGTGATGACAAGCAGCGCTCGTCATCCCCGCGGATGCCAGCACTGCAGGGTGAGAAGCTGCTGATACTGCAGAGGGGGCAAACACTGACACGCTGCAGTGCGGGCATCTGCGGGGCTGGCGCGGGACACAGACTGATGCACATACACAGATGACCCATGATGACACAGACAGCGCGCACGGGGGAGGGAGGGGGGGTGACAGTTCCCAGGGCGTCAGGCAGTAAACATGATAAAGCGCAGGGGACACAGCGCTGACAGTGTATCTGACAGCAAGTGGGCAACTTTCTTGTTCCTTGCCTTATTGAACTGGACACTGAATCGGCTGGAATTCAGGGCGCACGTAGCTGGGCACAGGAGGCGGGGGAGGGATACTACGGAGTGTGTGGGAGGTTGCGGTGAGAGTACGGGGTGCTGGGCAATGTGTAGGAGGGTGCAGGGAACGGGGGCGGTTACTTCACGCTCTGTACAGCCCAGCAGGGAGGCGATATGCTCTTCCAGATTTGCATGTCAACATGGCCCTGCCCATGTAGACATGAAATGACCGGAAGCAGCAAAATCGCGGCGGGAGCGGTCACATGACCACTCTGAGCCGGGGGAGAGGGGCTTACAGCAGGGCAGGTAAGTGGTCTCTATCTACTTACCTGCCCCAATGTAGCCCAATAGTGTAATAATGAAAAAAAGTCAAAAGAAGCCGGATAACCCCTTTAACAATGCTATCAAGGCGGTTTTCCCAGTTGCTTGTGCAACTTTTTTTTGTGCAACATCTTCCCACACAGGGTCACATCATGCCAACAAAAACCTTAGTCACCCCCCAGGGAAGGAAAGGCCCACCAGTGGGCGGAACCAGGCGGATGGAGAACGCCCACCTAAGGGTCTGGAGAACCCGGGGTGGGAAAAGCAGTAGTTGAGAGTTGGAGTTCAAGTGGAGAGGAGTCATACTAGTGGAGTGGAGTAATTGAGAGGAGAAAGTGAAGTGCGGAGTCAGAAAGGAAAGGCATCGGGGTTGGAGGCCCGGCGTACTGGCTAGGAGGCAGACGGTAGTCCGTGTCTGTCAGGAAACGGGAAGACGGCTGCCGGAGATCCGAGGTGTACCAGGGCAGGGCTGGAGCCCACCGGTACCGACACCGGAGAACCGACCCGGAAACCGTGCACAGAGGGGGTACTTGGACCCTGAAGCCAGGACCGGAACCAACCGGCATAGCTAATTAACCAATTGAGGGCAGGATTTTAGGTCCTGTCCCAACTAGAATTGAGCACGGTTCGCGGTTCGCGGTTCTCCAGCTCGCGGTTCGAGTGATTTTGGGGGGTGTTCTAGATCGAACTAGAACTCGAGCTTTTTGCTAAAGTTCGATAGTTCTAGTTACGTTCGAGAACGGTTCTAGCAGCAAAAAGCAGGGCTTTTTACAGCTACAGTGTGCAGGAGCCATTGCTGGCAGCCTGCCAGAAGCTGGTAACCAAGATAAACATCGGGTATCCAAGCAAAGCGCTTTGGTTAGTAACCCGATATTTATCCTAGTTACGTGCAGGAAGCCCACACTTCCCCGCTCAGCTCGCTCCGCCCCCTCCTGCACGCGGCATGTACACACACACACTCACACTCACCTGTCCCCAGCCAAGCAGTCCACGCCACTGACGTCCTCAGCGCCACATGACCCCGCTAGGCTCCACCCACGTTGCACTCCGCCGCCAGCACACATGGCTCCGCCCACCTGGCACTCTGCACACATGGTCCCGCTAGGCTCCGCCCACCTGTCACTCTACACACATGGTCCCGCTAGGCTCCGCCCACCTGGCACTCTGCACACATTGCTCCGCTAGGCTCCGCCCACCTGGCACTCTGCACACATTACCCCGCTAGGCTCCGCCCACCTGGCACTCTGCACACATGGTCCCGCTAGGCTCCGCCCACCTGTCACTCTGCACACATGGTCCCGCTAGGCTCCGCCCACCTGGCACTCTGCACACATGGTCCCGCTAGGCTCCGCCCACCTGTCACTCTGCACACATGGTCCCGCTAGGCTCCGCCCACCTGGCACTCTGCACACATTACCCCGCTAGGCTCCACCCACCTGGCACTCTGCACACATCGTCCCGCTAGGCTCCACCCACCTGGCACTCTGCACACATCGTCACGCTAGGCTCCGCCCACCTGGCACTCTGCACGCATCGTCTCGCTAGGCTCCGCCCACCTGGCACTCTGCACACATCATCCCGCTAGGCTCCGCCCACCTGTCACTTTGCACACATGGTCCCGCTAGGCTCCGCCCACCTGTCACTCTGCACACATCGTCCCGCTCGGCTTACCTGCGGTGATGAAGTCCCGACCTCAGCGCTGTCACTATCCTCCATGGCCGCCGCTTGTCACATCACCTTCTCTCGCTTCCGACCCGAGACTGACTAGCGGTGACGTCACGGGCCGCTCGCGATACTTGGCTGTGTTGAAGTGTGATTGAAGTCAGTGTGCAGGAGATCAGCTAGCTGACAGCAGCACTTGTCATGCCCTGCAGTGACCTGGGCTGACCCATTGATGTTAGCTCAGGTCACTGCACTGCTCTCCCAGCCAATGGGGAACATCCTGCTCTTCATTGACTGGGACAGTGTGGATCGTCATGGCAACCCCTTGGATTACACCAGACCTGGATTTGTTTTTCTTTCTAATAAATTGGTTAAAGAGGGAATGTTTTGGGGAGTGTTTTTTCAAATAAAAATGTGTTTGTCGTTTATTTTTTTTTTATTACTGACTGGGTTGGTGATGTCGGGTATCTGATAGACGCCTGACCTCACCAACCCCAGGGCTTGGTGCCAGGTGACATTACACATCTGGTATTAACCCCATATATTACACCGTTTGCCACCGCACCAGGGCACAGGATGAGCTGGGGCAAAGCACCAGGATTGGCGCATCTAATGGATGCGCCACTTCTGGGGCGGCTGCGGCCTGCTATTTTTAGGCTGGGGAGAGTCCAATAACCATGGACCTCCCTAGTCTGAGAATATCAAACCCCAGCTGTCTGCTTTACCTTGGCTGGTGATCCAATTTTGGGGGGACCCCTACGTGTTTTTTTTTTTTTTTAAATTATTTATTTAATTTAAAATAACAGCGTGGGGTGCCTCAGTTTTGGAATACCAGCCAAGGTGAAGCTGCCAGCTGTGGTCTGCAGGCTGCAGCCGTCTGCTTTACCCTAGCTGGCTACAAAAATAGGGGGATCCCTACGTGATTTTTTTTTTTTTCATTTTTTTGGCTAAATACAAAGCTAAGCACCCCTTAGTGCCACATGAAAGGCACCAAAGGGTGCAAAATTACAAAATGCAGGAGAGTGGGACATTATGTGTCTTTCTGCCATTATAATGACAGAAAAGACTGATATGAAGTGCACAAGCACAGGAAAATCACCAGAGAGCTCTACGCTGTGAAAAGCAGTAGAAAATGGCACTGGAGTGAACATGTGACCGCCTCATGTAGGTTGAAGCTATGGATCCTGGGTAAATTTATGTATTTTCCCTCCTTCAGTTTTTTTGCAGTACGCAAAAAAAACAGAAGGCACACGGATGACAAACAGTTGACATATGGACCGTCTACGGAACGGAAACGGATGCCACACGGATGCACCCGTGAAAAAAAACGGACTGTTTTTTGCAGACCGCAAAAATGGATCGGTCGTGTTAATGTAGCCTTATTCTGATCTGCCGTTTATAAACAGCAGGCAGAAATAAGTGAATAGCGACCCCCAGCGTCAGAAAATCTCCGGGGTTTCAGGGCTAGTTGAGACCCTGGAGATCATGATTCAGGACGGTTTTTCCGGTCCCCGCTCACTTGATCACCGGTATACACCGTACACCGATGATCACGTTACAGTAAATGACAGCGTCGGTAAAAAATTATTTATCTCCCATCTGGCATAAACAAACATGATAAATCTCCTACCCGGTCCCCCGGTGTTGCCAAAGTGCCCCCCCTGATGCCCTCCCAGAAATCCAAGATGGCCGCGCGCACAGCAGCGCGCCGGCCGCATTCACGCTACTCTTCTGATTTCTGTTGCATATGCCATGACACATGCGACAGAAAACTCCTCCCCAGGCCCTGCCAGGTCACCCCCTATAACCCCACCGGTGTTCCCCGGTGTCCCACGGTACCTGTGCAGCGTTGATCCCCCGCGGCCCTCTCCTTCACAATAGACGCTGCCGCATGCACAGAGCGGCTGTCAGCTCAAGTTCCTGTGCTCAGACACAGTGAGTGGTGGTTATGCATCTGTAAGCTAAATGGGCGGCACGGTGGCTCAGTGGTTAGCACTGCAGTCTTACAGCGCTGAGGTCCTGGGTTCAATTCCCACCAAGGACGCCATCTGCAAGGCGTTTGTATGTTCTCCCCGTGTTTGCGTGGGTTTCCTCTGGGTACTCCGGTTTCCTCCCACACTCCAAAGACATACAGCGGCTCCACCCCTGGGTGGCCATACATTGGGTCCCAAACTACTCAGTTACCAATGATTGGGAGAGGGAACTGTGGATCTTTATGTGTTTTGATGTTACCGGCACTGGTCTTTCAGGTCCCTGGGGGTAGACCCTACATCTTTGACAGGATGCAGTATGTTGTAGTGCCCTGATGGGTTCAGGGGCGCTACATCAGCACTGACTGACAGCAGGTTCATCAATAGGGCCACCTGTCAGTCAGTACTGAGGTGCAGTTGTGTCGCCCGGGGACCAGGGGGTACTCAGATCCGGGCCACGAGGTCACTTCTGTGGGTATCACGGTGGCGTGACCCGGTCTGTGATCCCAGGCTCCACAGTAAAAGGGGATTTGGTAAGGGAGATTGTCCGTGACGCCACCCACGGTTGTGGTGAGGTTGTGACACCACCGCTGCTCTGGACGGGGATCCCGGGAGTGATGGTATGGAGCAGCTAGATGTTAGTTCTCCCCTCCGTGGGTAGGGGGTTGGTTGTCCCTGGGCCCGGTGAGGTAGGTGAATGGGTAGCAGGCGGGTTATGGGGCCTTGTGAGGTGCAGGGTCGCAGGGGCAGCGCTGTGCCGCACGGCACGGGGTACTCACTCAGCCAGTAATCACGACACAGTCCTTGGTAAAACACTCGGCTGGATGGACGGGTGCCCACAGACGGCTGCGGTTGTTGTTTCTCCCCTGACCCAGTTTGGTGGTGTAAGTCCTTTCTTCCACCTCCGTGCACGCTCCTCCTGCGCTCCGGCTTCCAGCTGGCTCCCCGGTTCGGTACCGGTGGGCCACCGCCCAGCCCCGGCTACCTACGGTTCCACCAACTGTCTCCCCGGCTCCCTGCAGACGGCCACTACCGTCTGCCTGACTCTATGCTGCACGAGGGCCCTAAGCTCCAATCCTAGGCCCCAGTCTGCGTCTGCCTCTCTGCAGACCTCCTCTCTCTTCCTCTCCTAGGACTTGACTGGGCTTGTTTCCTGCCTCAGGCCAGCTAACTCCTGGGTGGGCGTCTCCATCTCCTGACTCCGCCCACCTGGTGTGTCAGTCTGAGCCCGAGGAAAGGAATCAAGTTTCACTGGGGATGTCTGCTGTGAAACTGCTGGGGGTGGGGGTGTGTGTGTGTTGTTACCTGTGGCCCCTGGCTTGTCCAGGGCGCCACACAGTTACAGCTGTCACTCTCTATAAACTGAGCGGTAACTGAAAGAGCAGCGGTGCACCGCACCTACAGTATGACTGCACAGTCCAAATGATGCAAAATATGGACATACTACGCATATACAATATACTTAGTATAAAACATCTTTTACTGTCAGGAAAATGGAATAACAGTATGGCGACTTGACCACCTCCTACATATGCACGGCATACAATAAATGCATAGACAATATGTATCTATAGATATATATCTATGTTTATCTGAGCTCAGTGGCTCTGAGCGGTTTATTCATTTAGTCACAGAGTTCAGTTATTGGCTGCAACGCCATGGATCTGACGTCAGCGCTGCAGACAATAACAGACACCAGAAGCAGCGACGGATACTCAGTGCTGGACCCAGGGACGGTAAGTAAAGCACAGATTGTTTTCTTTAAACAAACCCCTTTAACCTGTTACATAGTTACACAGTACGGTTAAGATTAAACACATCTATCTTTATTAGCATGTTTTTTAGCTTGTGGTAGGAAAGTGGAGGAAATTTCCACAATCCAAGAACATATAAATTCCACACAGAGGTTGCATCCGATAGTCGATTAAACTGGGGAACCCTGTGCTACAAGAAATCATTAAGCGACAATGATGCAAGCAAAGGTTAAAGGGACTACCTGTCACAAGTGTGTCACGGTCTGATTTGATCTTGGGGGGGGATCTGGGATCAGAAGGTCACAGTGTTTTGTTGATCACAGATCTGCTTTAGTGCCTACTCATTGTTTACCCTGAGTTGGAGCATATTTAATTCAATCCGGGACTGAAGGGGTTAAGGTGCAATGTAATTTCTATCCTGAAGAAATCTATCAGGTAGTTATAATCTCAGCTGCATCCACTCCATTCTGCTATAAATATCCACTCCTCACTCCACTGACTGTTGGCTATAGCTCACGTTTTAGCTATCCATGTTGAAGGAGATTGTCTCTGCTGACCTGTGGTGTTACTACAGTTGCAGCTGTGAAGATCCTGCTGAAGAAACCTTGGAAAACTCATTGTTGTGTCTTTCCCCTCCTATTTGTCTTACCTCCCTTGTGCTGTTTTATTTGCAGTGGCGAGACTAGCGTCTCGCTAGTCATCATTAGTCAGGGTGAGCTCAGGGCAAGCAAGGGCCTAGGCACATGATCTGAGAAAAGAGGATAGATCCATATACGACCGTTAAGGAGAGAAGGCATCAGCTTCAGGTAAGTGTTAGGAGGTGACCACGCTACTCTCTACCTAGACCCAAGGCCCTCCATTGTATTGTTTCTTTGGTGTACTCTGTGTGTTGCGGACCCCAGTAGTCACTGCATTATAGTGTCAACCCCAAAATGCCTTTATGACTGACAAAATAGTGGTATAGAGGACTTCACCACTATAAAATTCATACTAGCACTGTACCTGTAAGGCTAGTTTCACACTTGCGTTGAACGGCATCCGTTGCATTGCGTTGTGTGACGGATGCAACGGATGTGTTGCATATAGTGGCACAACGGATGCAACGGATGCTGCAAAACAACGCAATTCGTTTTTTTTTTTTTTTACAGTTTTACCGTCGGCAGACTTTTGTGAACGATCATAAAATATCAAACAACTGCAGCACCTAAAGTCACTGACCGCCTGGGTAAATACACAAACTGGCGGTATTAGGACGCTCGTCCAGTACCAAGGGATCACTTGGTTTCACATACCATGCAAAAAACAAGAATGACAGCGTCCACTTGAGTGAAAAATTTTCCTTCTTTTTATTCCATCAGAGTGCAAAAACCAGTGCAACGTTTCGACATAGAATGTCTTGCCATGCTTGACAAAGACATTCCATGTCGAAACGTTGCACTGGTTTTTGCACTCTGATGGAATAAAAAGAAGGAAGATTTTTCACTCAAGTGGACGCTGTCATTCTTGTTTTCTGCATGGTATTGTGAACAATCAGCTGATCGCTAACAGTAGTCCGCCGCCGGGTGATCAGCTGATCACTCACAGTAGCCGGCCGCCGAGTGATCAGCCGATCACTCACAGTAGCCGGCCGCCGGGTGATCAGCCGATCACTCACAGTAGCCGGCCACCGGGTGATCAGCCGATCACTCACAGTAGCCGGCAGCCGGGTGATCAGCCGATCAGTCACAGTAGCCGGCCGCCGGGTGATCAGCTGATCACTCACAGTAGTCGGCCGCCGGGTGATCAGCTGATCGTTCGGTCACCGACAATGTGTTCGGGGAGCGGGAGCGGGGGGCGGAGTGCGAAGTGGGTGGAGCCGAGCAGGGCCATGGCTGAGGACGTCAGTGCCGCAGGGACTGCATCGCTGGGGGACAGGTGTGTGTGTGTGTGTGTGTGTGTGTGTGCGTGTGCGTGTGTGTGTGTGTGCGATTGTGTGTGTGTATACAGACGGAGTGCGGGGAGGGGGCGGAGCCGAGTGGGGAAGTGTCGGGCTCCCGGCCCCCGTAACCAGGGTTCCTTGGTTACCCGATGTGTACCCTGGTTACGGGTGGAGGGAGCCAGAGAGAGCATGCGCAGTGAAATCCAAAGGATTCCGCTGCTCAAAAAAAGTTACATGCTGCGTTCCTTCCGCCCGACGCAGCGTCAAAATAACGATGCTGCGTCGTCCGGCGGATGCAACGCTGACACTTGCGTTACAGTGCGTCATCCATACAAGTCTATGGTATGGAGAATAGCGCAGTGCGTTAACGGACTGCGCTATTCTCCATAGTGACGGACTCCACTGAACGCAAGTGTGAAACTAGCCTTACTGGTACGAAACTTGTGAAAATAGCTTTTAATTCATAAGTAAATGAGGAGCTTTGGTGCACCCATGGTGTGGCCATGAGCTGGGTGCACTGTAACACTACTCAATTCTTTTCGGTGCACCCGTGGTGTGGCCATGAGCTAAGTGCACGGTAACACTACTCAATTCTCTTCGGTGCACCCATGGTGTGGCCATGAGCTGGGTGCACTGTTACGCCACTCAATTTTCATCTAATAAACTGCCTTAGCTTGTGATGTTTCAAACAGCAGAAGAAAAGCAAGTTTAGAATACCGCGCCAAACCACAGGAGTCCAGGTGAAGATAGTAAAACTCTTTTCTTTATTTTCACAGGTCCTAAGCATTTCAAGGACATATCCGTCCTCTTCCTCAGGACAAATGTGCAGAGAATACTAATAGTATTCTCTGCACATTTGTCCTGAGGAAGAGGACGGATATGTCCTTGAAACGCGTGATAGTATTCTCTGCACATTTGTCCTGAGGAAGAGGATGGATATGTCCTTGAAACGCGTAGGACCTGTGAAAATAAAGAAAAGAGTTTTACTATCGTCACTTGAACTCCTGTGGTTTGGCGCGGTATTCTAAACCTGCTTTTCTCCTGCTGTTTGAAACTACTCCTTGCTGCAGGACCGTTGCTTCACGTTATCTACATGCTTTCAAAGGGGTTGTGACTGACACAACCTCACCAGGTGAGTGTTCCTTTTGACATTCACCACCATTTGTCATACCGGGTAAGACCCTATTGCGCCTTATCTTTCCACAGCTTTGCCGTTAGCTTGTGATGGACAGTGATCTCTCCTAGAGCGAATGCTGCCCCTCATGTGTGCGCATGTACAACGATACTGACGGCTTTGGCCAAGCGCAGACTCGGTGACCTGGCGCTTTCTTCTCCATGGTTTAATCTCTGCTGATGACTTGTACGTCTGGAAGTGTAGCAAGCAGCATCCTCAGAGATCCAGACAGGAGAACGTAGTCTGGAACTCTAGCCAAGTGGCCTGCATAGAAAATAATTGAAATGATGGATGGGATGTCCTCCCACCTTTCTCTCTCAAAAACCTTGGGAGTATGAAAGCGTTGATTGGCAGCCATGGGCAAAAAGATTCTATTCATATATCAGGCTCCATCGTTAGATGTTATTTATAGGAATTTTGACTTTGAAATTAAGTAGTGTAAACATCTTGAGATGTCTTGAAGAAACTTCCACTCTCCAACCCCATTTATCAAACCTGCCATTCTGATTGTTTTGTCATTGTACTGAAAGTGTGTCGCTGTTAGTTTACAAGTGGTGGTAGACTGTCGAGAGTGCAACTTTCCTGCTCCAAGTACATCTCGTACAGTGAGACGGCATTTACTGGATGTAAAATGGAAATGTTCTTCAAGTTTTATTTACAGTTTCATTTGTCCGAGGTTCTTGTTATTGCAGGCAGTTTTCTCCACGGTGTCTTGAAATTGTTCTTGACTGGAACTTATAAGAAGTAATTGAGCAGCTCTGCCAGTTTTCTTGTTGGTAATCTGAAACTTTGGGATTGAAAGTCATAACTAAACAAATTCCCCTGACTTGATCACGTGTCATCAAAATTCTTGGAAGAAAACTTTTTGGATGTGGAAGCAAAATGGAAATTATCTGTATTATTTTACTCCTGCTTTGAAACAAAATTTTAAAGGAAAAGGAAGCTTTAGTTTTTAAACCCTGGCACAAGAATTTCTGGTGAATATAAGCATTGATTACATTAGTGGAAAAGGAATATCAGATTGTCTTCAAACTTCTACATTAATTACAGGGTTATGAGGCTTGTATTCTTTGGCCCTTTTTTGTCACACATACAGTACAGACCAAAAGTTTGGATACACCTTCTCATCTCTAGAACAACTGTTACGAGGAGACTTTGTGCAGCAGGCCTTCATGGTAAAATAGCTGCTAGGAAACCACTGCTAAGGACAGGCAACAAGCAGAAGAGACTTGTTTGGGCTAAAGAACGCAAGGAATGGACATTAGACCAGTGGAAATCTGTGCTTTGGTCTGATGAGTCCAAATTTGAGATCTTTGCATCCAACCACCGTTTCTTGGTAGAAAAGGTGAACGGATGGACTCTAGATGCCTGGTTCCCACCATGAATGAGGAGGAGGTGTGATGGTGTGGGGGTGCTTTACTGGTGACAATGTTGGGGTTTTATTCAAAATTGAAGTCATACAGAACCAGCATCCCTACCACAGCATCTTGCAGCGGCGTGTTATTCCATCCGGTATGCGTTTAGATGGACCATCATTTATTTTTCAACAGGACATTGACCCAAAACACACCTCCAGGCTGTGTAAGGGCTATTTGACTAAGAAGGAGAGTGATGGGGTGCTACGCCAGAAGACCTGGTCTCCACAGTCACCAGACCTGAACCCAATCGAGATGGTTTTGGCTGAGCTGGACCGCAGAGTGAAGGCAAAAGGGCCAACAAGTTCTAAGTATCTTCTGGGAACTCCTTCAAGACTGTTGGAAGACCATTTCCAGTGACTACCTCTTGAAGCTCATCAAGAGAATGCCAAGAGTGTGCAAAGCAGTAATCAAAGCAAAAGCTGGCTACTTTGAAGAACCTACAATATAAGACATATTTTCAGTTGTTTCACACTTTTTTAAGTATTTAATTCCACATGTTTTAATTCATAGTTTTGATGCCTTCAATGTGAATCTACAATTTTTAGAGTCATGAAAAGAAACAAAACTCTTTAAATGAGAAGGTGTGTCCAAATATTTGGTCTGTACTGTATATGGGAGGTCAATGCTACTGTCATGGTAAGGCTCAGTGGTTTAGTCCTGGGTTTATTGCTTGGCTCAATGGTTAGCACTGCAGTCTTGTAATGCTTGGGTCCTAGGTTCAAATCCCACCAAGGATAACATCTGCAAGGAGTTTGTATGTTCTCCCCGTGTTTGTGTGGGTGAGTTGGGACACCACCGCTGCTGTTATGGGGCACCCGGGGGAGATGTAGTGGCAGCTAGATGTTAACCCCTCCGTGGGTAGGGATGGTTGCCCCGGGACCCAGTGACTTCGTGCAGGGTATAGCGACGGCAATGGGATGCTTGATTACTCACAGTCAATGAATCACACGAGTCTTTGGTAAACCAAGGTGCTGGTGGCCGGTGACCTCCTATCCCTCTCGGTGGGCTGTTGTCTTCTATGAGGGACTTTGGGTGGGACAGGACCTCTAGTCCTGGCCTCAATCGGTTAATTAACCAGGCCACTGGTTTCCGGTCCTAGCTTCAAGGTCCGAGTACCCCCCTTTGTGCTCCGGTTTCCGGGTCAGTTCCCCGTGTCGGTACCGGCAGGCTACAACCCTGTCCCGGTCCACCTCAGTTCTGCCGAGCCGTCATCCCGTCTCCTGCTGACGGAGACCACCGTCTGCCACCTATCCAGAGGTACCAGGGCTCCTACCCTGGCACCGTTCAACATGAACCTTCTCTGCTGGAGCTACACCTAGCTCCAGCCCACACACCTCTCAACTTTAACTACAAAGCTTAACTGCTTGTTTTCCCGCCCCGGGCTGTCTAGAGCCCTGGGTGGGCATGTCCAACCACCTCATCCCACCCACTGGTGTGTCTATCTTTCCCTACGGGGGGTGACTAGGGTTTCAGGTCGGCTGTGTGTTTCCGAAGTGAGGGAAGGTGTTGTGCAGGGGCCTATCTGTGAGCACCTGGTTTTGCCAGGGCGACACATGAGTACTCTTGTTTCTTCTCACATTCCAAAGACATAATTATAGGGACTTTAGATTGTGATGGATGGGGACATTCATGAAGTGCTGTGGCATTAACGGCACTATATAAATGAGGTAAATAAAAGCATCTTCAAAAGAGGCCAGCATTATCTCTTCTGGTCTACTGGCATAAATCTATGTAGGGTTCTCCTCACAAAAATAAAAGCAATATAAGAAAATCTACAAAAAATTATGGTTGGTGGCAAGAAAGACTAAAGGCCCCGTCACACACAGAGATAAATCTTTGGCAGATCTGTGGTTGCAGTGAAATCATGGACATATTGTTCCATTTGTACACAGCCACAAACCTGGCACTGATTGTCCACAATTTCACTGCAACCACAGATCTGCCACAGATTTATCTCTGTGTGTGACAGGGACTTTAGGCGGACTTTACACGTTGCGACATCGCTAGCAATTGCAGCGCGATAGCACCCTCCCCCGTCGCACATGCGATATGTCGTGATTGCTGCTGTAGCGAACATTATCGTTACGGCAGCTTCACACGCACATACCTGCTCGGCGACGTCGCTGTAACTGCCGAATAATCCCTCCTTCAAGGGGAGGTGCGTTTGGCGTCACAGCAACGTCACTGTGACGTCACTAATTGGCCAGCCAATAGAAGCGGAGGGGCGGAGATGAGCGGGACATAACATCCCGCCCAGCTTCTCCCTTCCACATTGCCGTCGGGACGCAGGTAAGGTGATGTTTGTCGCTCCTGCAGTGTCACACACAGCGATGTGTGGTGCTGCAGGAACGACAAACAATATCGTACCTGCGGTCGAACCGACATTATGGAAATGAACGACGTTACACAGATCAGCGATATTGTACGCTTCTGTGCTCGTTCATCGTCGCACCTAGGATTTACACGTTGCGATGTCGCTACCGGCGCCAGATGTGCGTCACTAACGACGTGACCCCGACGATATATCGGTAGCGATGTCGCAACGTGTAAAACCCACCTTAGAGGCCAAGTCATCAAGACGGGCATGTTATAAGCCAGTTTCGTTGCAGAATATGAGTAATATACTCCATATTTATTAAATGTTTTTTCCCATTTTTGCAGAATACTGATTCTTGGAATAGATTGGGGTCTTAGAAGACAGACTCCCACTGATCAGTAGATTATCACCTATAACTTCAAAAGTAACAAAAAGGAGACAGCTGCACTCTGTAGTGCTAAGATATATGGAACAGTGTATATATAGGTAGATAGACATGTTTTACTGCTATGAAAAAACATAAAAATTGAGACAATTGGCACAAAAAATTGGCCAGGTTTATGTGAGCCCAACAGCCAGCGGCAAGGTGACCTCATTTTTGTTGGGTACCTGTCAAACTAATGCCTCATTTTGACTTTAAAAAAAAAACAACAAATTATGGGCGGACAGGAATGGAGAATTAAAATCAACTTTTATTTTTTTTTTTCGTAGCAGTAATACATGTCTATATTCACATATTTATTGTTCCAGATACCTTAGTACTGCAGTGTGCAACTGTCCCCTTTTTGTTACTATGTTTCATATTCAGTTTGCACCTGTTCACATTAGAGAAGTAGGATGTGCCATCAGTCTTTTTTTTAGGTTACAGGGTTATGCCTTCTGATTGAGCACTCCTGCTCTTCAGCCTCAGGTGATTTTAATTCTCCATTTGCAGGCTCCTGTCCTCCCATAGATTGTAGGTTTTTTAGCCCAAAGAGAGGCATTAGTTTGATAGGTACCCAACAAAAATGAGGTCGCCTTGCCACTGGCTGTTGGACTTGCATAAACCTAGCCAATTTTGTGTGCTGAGTATCTCAGTTTCTATAACTTCAAAAGATGGAAATAACTTTTTAAAGAGGTATTCCTAAGTCAAAGTAATTTTCATTCAAAATATCTATATATTTAGTGCCATAATCTAAACCATTTTCTAATATACTTGCGTTAAAAATTCCCTACCATTCCCTAACTACACTGTCTAACAGATTTTCTATTTTTTTCCCTACTGTGTTTATGATGACAATTTGTTTGAGAATCCCAATACATGCTGAGATACTCAAACATAGTGTCATCAGGGGGCAGAGGCTGCAGTCACTCTCACAATATCTACCACATCACTGAAACAAAGTGTCATCAGTGAGACTTGCTTCAGGGGCTGTGCTAGTCCCTGCAATCTGTGCACAGTGACAGTGCATTCTCTGTTGTTGGCTCAGATCAGCAGTAAAGAGCCCGCAGCAAAGCACACTGTCAGAATACTTGGCATGCGGAGACCAGTGACATAATTTGGCACTGGTTTCTGGATGCTGGGTATTCTGACACCTATTAGAGAATAGTTTTGATTATGGCACTAAATAGATAGGGATTTAGAATGAAAATGACTTTGTCTTCGAACCACCCCTTTAAGATTTTTCTGTTGCTGTTGATATTTACAGATACATTACAATTCTGTAAGATGAGAAACTGTAAATGGTCCTGTAAAGGATTAAGGGGTTGTCCATTACTAGGACAACCCTTTCCAATTCCACTTGTTTCCCCCAGTTAAAATAAAAGACCCTCTACTCACCTCTCATTCTGACATTGTCGGTAATCACGGTGGTGGGGTTCACGTGACATCGCGCAAGCCCTACCGGCTTCTCTCTCCTCGCCTTCAGACCAAATCAGTTAGTCAACAGGAAGTGACGCTGAGGCTGCCACTCACTTCCTTTTCATTGCTCATTTGGTCAGAAGATGTGGTGAGAGAAGTCGGCGGTGATTAGATATGGGGCTCGTGTGATGTCACAATGTCACGTGAACCCAGAACTCAGATTACCGACACCACTAGAATGGCGCCAAAATGGAAGTTGAGTACAGGGTCTTTTATTTTAACAAGGGGAAACAAGTGGAATCAGAAGGGGTTGTAATAGTAGTGGACAACCCCTTTTATAGCTGTTGAGTCAAAAAACTGATTGCATATGGACAGCAAATGGATGACAAGTGAGAAAAAAATCATCCCACTATTCTGGATGAGAACGGCCCATGTTCTTGTGAACCCAGCCTAGAGTAAGGTGCAGGGTAATCATGGGAATCTTTCTACAGAGATTAATGAAAGTGTCTGGCTTCACTTTAGATCTGCAAAATAAGGTATAATACAGTATCTATAGGCACGTAAACTCTCCACATTAACAACACATACACAATTTTGCTGGCACTATAATGATGCAACCAGAATGCTTGAAAACGCTGTTTCTTTCCTACATGATTCCAATGTAATTATGTAATCGCTTTACTTAGCTCCATATTGCTGCAGTTGCAGAATTATCCCCAAAATGTACAAAAGGTACGTAACAACTACCATTTATTTCCAGCAATGTTCCGAAAGCAGTGACATCTGAATTGTGATCTAATGGTGAATAAAATGGTGATTAAAGGCAGCACGTCACTATTACAAAGACCTAACTGCTTCCAGCTTTCTTTCCTAGTGTAAAAAAAATGCTTTGTGCCATGAGGTAATTGTTCTGTACTGTAGAGCTTTCTATTGGCTTCTTAAGAGACATAAACCAGGTTTTATGAAATATTTATGAATATGTATATATATAAGACTAAGATAATACACATCGATGTACGCAGGCTGTGCAGATGTTACGAAAACTTTATACTTTTAATTGTACCATAAAATAATATAAACCCAGAAAATATATAGTAAGTTCTACGCCTTTCTGTAATGAAACGGACGGTCTGTGCTGTTAATAATGGTTCAGATGCTGGCATGTATGACGTGCTGGTTCTTGGAGCAATGAATAGGAATCTGAGTGTGGGAAAACGCTTTTAAATTTATGACAGGTGCCTATTGTTAGTGTAGACTGGCACGGGGCGGTTGTCATGGGCAAGGGATTGACTGCAGATGCCCCGACACGCTACATGAAAGACAAGGTCCTGGCTGGATGTGAGGACTTGTGTTGTGTTGTCACAGTCGTTTCCTTGTTTTTTAGAGACTAGTGACAGCTTTAGGACTGGAGCCTCTCATTTCCATCTGGGACTCTACATTTAAATATTGGTTTATTTCTTTCGGCGCTTAAACAGTTAATGTCAATTTTGCTGCTAGCAGCTTCCCAGCAGTGTATGTCAGCTGCAGCTGCTCTGTAGCCACATCCTTTTGTGTTTAAGTAGCAGGGTTTCCCAGCAATCTTTGCTGATTATACAAAACCACTTGTAATCTGGCCGCCTTGGTGGAAGGATCTGCTGTGGATTGATCCTGAAGTTGTATCTTCTCCAGTCTGGTTGTTATTCCCCTGTTTGTCTGACCTTCCCTCGTGCAGAGGTGGGCCTAGTGAAACTTATCGTTCCACTTATTAGCCAGGACTAGTGTGACGCCTTGGCAAAACCAGGTAGTCACACAATAGGCCCCCGCATAACACCATCCCTCACCTAGGTTACATACAGCTGACCTGAAACCCTAGTCACCCCCCTCAGGGCAAGACAGGCACACCAGTGGGCGGGACCAGGTGGTTAGGGAACGCCCACCTAGGGGTCCAGACAGCCCGGGGCGGGAAAACAGTCAGTTTAAAACAGATTGAGTTGTAGTTCAAGTTGAGAGGAGTGTGGGCTGGAGCTAGGTGTAGCTCCAGCAGAGGAGAAATTCAAGTTGAACGGTGCCAGGGTCGGAGCCCTGGTACCTTGGCTAAGTGACAGATGGTGGTCTCCATCAGCAGGAGACGGGAAGACGGCTCGGCAGATCCGAGGAGGACTGGAGCAGGGTTGGAGCCCGCCAGTACCGACACCGGAAACCCGACCTGAAACCGTGCACAGAGGGGATACTCTGACCCTGAAGCCAGGACCGGCACCAACGGCCTAGCTAATCAAGCGATTGAGGGCAGGATTACAGGTCCTGCCCCAACCAAAGTCCCAAAAGCAGACGACCACCCAGAGATAGGGATAGGGCAACCGCCAGAGCCCATAGATCCCACGGGTCAGCGTCAGTGGGCATGGCTCCTCAGACACACAGCAAGCCGGGAGCAGACTCCCGTGTTCCACACCGGGAAGTCCAAACACACAACCACAACCAGTGTAGAGGAAGAGACGGCGACCACCAGCCCGGGTGGGGGACCAGAGTACAACCGGGCGTGGCGGCCAGCCACCAGCACCTTGGTTTACCAAAAGACTCATGTGATTCATTTACTTGTGAGTAACCAAACATCCCCTGGCACGTCCGGGTGCGCAGGCCCCTGCCATCACCATACCCTGCACAGAGACACTGGGCCTCGGGGCAACCATTCCTACCCGCGGAGGGGTTAACATCCGGCTGCCATTACATCTCCCCCGGTTATCCCACAACAACTGCGGTGGTGACCAACTTCACCACACACCGTGGGTGGCGTCACGAACCGAATACGGTCAAGGTCGTACAACTACGTCCTCCTTTTCATTCGGCGTGTCTACGTGACACCCGGGTCTGGAGGATCCCTCGAGCCACACAGCGGGTCCGGATCCGAGCAGCGCCGCCTGCTGGCACAGGGGCGGCACACTAGTGTAGGGTCTTTTCAGAGCTTCAGGTTTCTGCTCGGTGACAGGTAAGGAACCTGTATAGGGTCTGGCTAGGAGTACAGGGTACAGCAGCAAGTAAGGGCTGGAGGTTTCCCATCTACCCTCTCACTGGTGCCAGGGCCCACTGTTGTTATTGTATGCCTGTTGTCCCCCTTGTTTGTGGTGTTGTTGTGGTGTGTTTTTCATTGTGAGGCAGTCATCTGTTGGCCTGAATGATCATGCCACGCAGACAGTGTGACCTGTGTGGGCTGTGAATGAGTACAGGTCTCATGTTGCCATTAATGTTGGCTGGCCAGGACTGGATGACGATTCATTTTCACAAGGAGACCAGCAGTTCATTTGAAACAACAGTACTTTATGCATCTTCAGCAAAAACGTTACATATCAGATGGTGGGCACATATCTTTCTGCACATTTCCAGTCTGTAAAGCATATTCAGACACATTTTCAGTTTCCTGCTGGGTTGTCTCCGATTTTACTGGTCCTGTAAGTCCTAGCATAACCCAGCCTAACGCTACAGTCCAATTAGTGATGGTCACTTTCCCTTCCAGCAGCTCATAGTACAGTCTCCTCATAGAGGTGTTCTGTCATTATCGATTGATTATTGAGCATTGTGCTCCCAGAGTCTTGTGTATCCACGTCTCTTGTCCTCATAGATGAAGTGGGTAAGGGGTAGCCAGTAGTATCAGAGTGGAGCCTTCTGCTCTCAGATGATTGGGGAAAATTCGTCAAGATTAACTGACCTCGTTCACACATGAGATAGTATTAACTCGTTACCTTGACAATTAGGGGCCTAGTCACTCGAGTCCTGAAATCCGAAGCCTTCTATCTGGGACCATTTTGTTTGGAGGCTGGTCTCTATCTTCAGGGTACTCTTGTTTGGTGTCTCAGTCAGTATTAAAGGATCACGCTATTTGGGCTCCAGTCTCCTTTCTTCGTTTTCTGCCACAAGTCACCCACTGTTTGTGACCTTCAAAATCTACAAACTAACTGTACCTATCACTCATTATATCTTCACTCACTCACTAACAAGATAACAGACACTTTCCCTTTCAACTAACCCCTTCCTTTGTGTGCTAGTTCCAACACTTACCTATTTACCCTATTTTTTCATGACAAATTGGCATGAGAAAAAGAACGCTTATCGGTACTACTCCATAGTATAACACTGGTCCGAATGCTGGCCAGTAAAACTTGGATAGCACTTGTCCGTGTTGTATGGTTGTGCGGGCGAGCCAGAATGGTGGAGTCTAATTTGCAATTGAATGAGGATAGGATGTACTTCAATTCTCACGGACCGGAGATAAAGATTAGGGATGATCGAATACTTCGATTATTCGGCTTCGCGAATATTTTCCGAATACCTCGCCGCTATTCAACAATTCGCGAATATTCGATGCGCAATGTAAGTCTATGGGAAACCCCAATAACAACTGTTCGGAACTATTTGGGCTTCCCATAGACTTACACTGCGCATCGAATAGTCGAATAGCGGCGAGGTATTCGGAAAATATTCGCGAAGCCGAATAATCGAAGTATTCGATCATCCCTAATAAAGATCCATTTTTAAAACTGGATCAATTAAACTTTATGGGTCAGTGTGCTGTACGAGAAAAAAACAGAGAGTACTAGGACGTGTCACACTAGGATGCCTTTTTTTCGATGATCTTATACTGTTTATTTAATACAAAAATAATATTCTTGCAATTCTGAATGCATTAATCATGTTGCATTAATAAATACTGAACTATTAAATATCTCAGAGACTGGAGCCATTATGGCAACACCGAAGTCATAATCTTATTTGGCATTATAAACTTAATATAAAACCATTCTCTAAAAGTAAACATTCCGCCGAATACCTGATCAAGAAGCAAACTGCTTGTTCATCGTAAAAAATTATATTTCGTGCAGCACAAAAGATGATTATTCTCAGTGGTGCATCTTCCTAAACAGGACTCACAGGCCTAAAAGAACAGCACATGCTCAGATGAGAGATGTTAAAGAAAATAGATAGTATGCTTTGATAATAACATGTACAGGGGTTGTATTGAAGAGAGGAGCATCACCGGGCCGAGGGGGCTCCGAACTGTTTCTGCAGGAAGAACCGGTGTACAGTGCCTACAAGTAGTATTCAACCCCCTGCAGATTTAGCAGGTTTGATAAGATGCAAATAAGTTAGAGCCTGCAAACTTCAAACAAGAGCAGGATTTATTAACAGATGCATAAATCTTACAAACCAACAAGTTATGTTGCTCAGTTAAATTGTAATAAATTTTCAACATAAAAAGTGTGGGTCAATTATTATTCAACCCCTAGGTTTAATATTTTGTGGAATAACCCTTGTTTGCAATTACAGCTAATAATCGTCTTTTATAAGACCTGATCAGGCCGGCACAGGTCTCTGGAGTTATCTTGGCCCACTCCTCCATGCAGATCTTCTCCAAGTTATCTAGGTTCTTTGGGTGTCTCATGTGGACTTTAATCTTGAGCTCCTCCCACAAGTTTTCAATTGGGTTAAGGTCAGGAGACTGACTAGGCCACTGCAACACCTTGATTTTTTCCCTCTTGAACCAGGCCTTGGTTTTCTTGGCTGTGTGCTTTGGGTCGTTGTCTTGTTGGAAGATGAAATGATGACCCATCTTAAGATCCTTGATGGAGGAGCGGAGGTTCTTGGCCAAAATCTCCAGGTAGGCCGTGCTATCCATCTTCCCATGGATGCGGACCAGATGGCCAGGTCCCTTGGCTGAGAAACAGCCCCACAGCATGATGCTGCCACCACCATGCTTGACTGTAGGGATGGTATTCTTGGGGTCGTATGCAGTGCCATCCAGTCTCCAAACGTCACGTGTGTGGTTGGCACCAAAGATCTCGATCTTGGTCTCATCAGACCAGAGAACCTTGAACCAGTCTGTCTCAGAGTCCTCCAAGTGATCATGAGCAAACTGTAGACGAGCCTTGACATGACGCTTTGAAAGTAAAGGTACCTTACGGGCTCGTCTGGAACAGAGACCATTGCGGTGGAGTACGTTACTTATGGTATTGACTGAAACCAATGTTCCCACTGCCATGAGATCTTCCCGGAGCTCCTTCCTTGTTGTCCTTGAGTTAGCCTTGACTCTTCGGACAAGCCTGGCCTCGGCACGGGTGGAAACTTTCAAAGGCTGTCCAGGCCGTGGAAGGCTAACAGTAGTTCCATCAGCCTTCCACTTCCGGATGATGCTCCCAACAATGGAGACAGGTAGAGCCAACTCCTTGGAAAGGGTTTTGTACCCCTTGCCAGCCTTGTGACCCTCCACGATCTTGTCTCTGATGGCCTTGGAATGCTCCTTTGTCTTTCCCATGTTGACCAAGTATGAGTGCTGTTCACAAGTTTGGGGAGGGTCTTAATTAGTCAGAAAAGGCTGGAAAAAGAGATAATTAATCCAAACATGTGAAGCTCATTGTTCTTTGTGCCTGAAATACTTCTTAATACTTTAGGGGAACCAAACAGAATTCTTGTGGTTTGAGGGGTTGAATAATAAATGACCCTCTGAATAAACTTTTCACAATTTAAAAAAAAAATAAAAAAAGAAATAACATTCTTTTTTGCTGCAGTGCATTTCACACCTCCAGGCTGATCTACAGTCCAAATGTCACAATGCCAAGTTAATTCCGAATGTGTAAACCTGCTAAATCTGCAGGGGGTTGAATACTACTTGTAGGCACTGTATGTGGTCAGTCCCAGATGGCGTATGCGACTTCAGTCTTCAGGGGAGCATCCACCTCCCCGCAGCCGGTCACCGTCGTACATGTGGAGGAGCAACACATCACACACAGAGTCTCTTTAGAACACAACATGAAACGATTTATTAGTTCTTCAACCTTCATGACAGATATGGCCAATAACATCTGGGTTCTGCTGCTGCTGTTTCTCGGGTGCTTCCTCTGGCCTAACCCACTGCCTGGGACTTAAGGCTGCTTTACACCAGACAATCTATCGTGCGATAGATCGTCGGGATCACTGTTTTTGTTTTGCACGTCCGGCATCGCTGGCGATGCCGGCCTGTGTGACACCTCCTAGCGACGCAGTATCGCTCACAAATCGTGAGTGGTGTACTGGTCGCTAGATTCCATAACATCGGTTCTGAAATCGGGCGCAGGTTGTTCATCGTTCCCGTGGCATCACACGTCGCTCCGTGTGACACCACGGTAGCGATGAACATTGCGTACCTGCCTCCTGCGTCAGCCGCCGGCTCTATGTGGAAGGAAGGAGGTGGGCGGGATGTTTACATCCTGCTCATCTCCGCCCCTCCGCTTCTATTGGCCGGCGGCCGTGTGACGTCGCTGTGACGCCGAACGTCCCTCCCACTCCAGGAAGTGGACGTTCGCCGCCCACAGCGGGGTCGCACGAGAGGTAAGTATGTGTGACGGGGGTTACCGACTTTGTGCGCCACGGGCAGCGATTTGCCCGTGACGCAAAAAAGACAGGGGCGGGTACGATCGATTGTGAAATCGCACAATCGGTCGTACCATGTAAAGCAGCCTTTAGTCTTCAAGCTGCCAGGTGAAAGCCTCCGCTTTCCCCCTGTCCTCTCCACGGCTACCCGTGTCCAATCGCTCAATCGCTGCCTCGGACAGCTTCCAGCCTCTCGACTTCCCTAGGCTCGTCCTGAGGAAAGCTCTCTCCTGGGCACGTCCATCTTGTCTCTGGACTCCTCTAAGCCCATACCGAGGTGAGTTGTAGGCTCCGGACACTTGGAGAATAACTCCAGGTTCCTCGACGAGCCCAAGTTATAAAGCACTGTCTATACACCAGGAACCCTACTGCAGAACTAATCTCCATTTTGTCTGTTTCTACAGCCAACCACCCGGGCAGTCTGTCACTCCTTCAACCTTTGCTTTAAGTACCCTGGAAACATCCCTGCACAACTAGACTTGGTTAATATTCATTATTCAATCAACTTATTATAAAATACACAATAAGCAGTAAAATGCAGTATATAGTAAAACACATTGACCCCTTGGTCGCCAGGTGGAGTCGACCCTTGCACTACTCCGGCTCTGCTACATCACCAGACCATATTCTCCAGCAGCAACACTTAGAAATTCACTTTAAAGCATGACTATATTAAAGTGCATTCAGTATAATATTCATCAGACATTATGTAGGAGTGGGGGTAAGTTTACCAACTTTTTATGAAAAACATCCATTTTAAAAAGACATACAGAGATGATGGAGGACGTTGTGACTAGCCACACATTTCCCCTGCAGTCGTCAGTGCCCTTCCTTCGGTACCAGCAAGGCTTATCCTGCCATGTACTGTATGAATGCATATTGTTAAATATTAAGATCTTTGTAATATAGCTTGTTAATAAAATCTGCTTTTTTTTTCCTCTGAATGAGAAAAGTCTGATTTAAGTGAGTACAGAATTTCCAATTACTGAGAAAGGAGTTGGCAGTTAGTTCTCATAAAGTTCTATGGAGAGCTGTAACTGACATTTCAAGAGAACTTGCAGTGTAATGTCTGTGTCTGCCTCTAGCTCCTCCCTCCTCCTCAGTCCATAGAATTTTAAAAGCACTAACCGATATCTAAGTAATAGGAAAATCTGTAATCCATGAGTACAGATTTTACAAGTTTTACCCATGAATCGAGACTGAATTTTCAGTCCAGGAGGAATCATAGAATGGTAGATTTGGAAGGGACCTCAAGGGCCATTGGGTCCACTGCCCTACAAGTGCAGGTTTTCCTAAATCATCCTAGCTATATGTTTATCCAGTTTCCACTTGAAGGAGGAGAAAGAAACAAAATGTTATGGTAAGATATATTACAAAGTTACTTATTTTCATGTGTACTGAATTATAAAATACAAATTAAAACGATGGTACGCTTTAAAGCACCACTACAGCTATTTTTTTCACTAAGTTAGTGGTGCTTTAAATGTAAGCCCCTTGCGGTATACTCACCTTCCAGCATTTTCATTCTTTACCAACGCCACTCTGACCCTGCACCATCATCTTGTACCCGTACCCTCTGACTGGCAGGAATTTGAAGCTACATCACAGGTGCTCAATGTATCTCTATGAGAGCCAGAGTGAGGCCAGAGCGAGGCCAGAGCGAGGTTAGAGCAAGGCTCTCATAGAGATGCATTGATTAGTGACCTACGGCGCCCTCCATGAAACACTGGAGCTGCCGGCTAGTCACTTTTCAGCTCAGACCGGCCGGTGCGCCGCTGGAAAAGGATGAAGGCGGCGGAATGTAAGTATCAGACAGAGCCCAGAGGGCTTAGATTTAAAGTACCACTCCAATGGTGAAATAAAAAACCCTCCAAAACGCTACGATGGTGCTTTAAGAAAATGCACTCTCATCCATTCCTGTCTGCAATGGGACTGACTCTCTGTCGAATTTCCTAGCTGTAAGCATGCATAAGTACTAGAGTCAGTTTCATAGGAAGCCAGACATGTTTTTGCAGTGTGGGAGGAAACCAGAGCCACCCAGAGGAAATCCACAAAAGAACATTTAAACTCATACATACATTTTCTGCTTTCTGGTGGGCATATAATCTCTATTTTTCTTATATTTTACAGGATACTATATAGGTTAATTACAAGGAGTAGTTCCAGTTACACAAAGTATGAGCAGACCCTTAGCAGTTCTTACCAAAACAGCTGATACCTAGACGACATCTGTACCATCCGCAGCTCTGCAGATGGAGATAGGCAATTTGTGAGGTCCCCGTAATAACTCGTTTTACAAGAAGCCACTGTAAGAATTCTTTTTACAACCTCAAATGCAGGATCAAACTTTAAAGGGAACCTGTCACCAAGTTTCCCCCATAGAAAGCACAGCCACCACCAGTAAGCCTTTATATACAGCATTCTAGAATACTGTATATATGTCCCCAAGCCGATTTGCATAACATAAAACATTTTATTATACTCACCTATGGGGCGGTCCGGTCAGATGGGTGTCACTGGTCTTGATCCGGCGCCTCCTCTCTTCTTATCATTGCCGTCCTCCTTCTTGCTTTGTGTACAGTCATGGCCAAAAGTTTTGAGAATGACACCAAAATGATATTTTCACATGATCTGTTGCCCTCTGGTTTTTAATTGTGTTTGTCTGATGTTTACATCACATACAGAAATATAATTGCAGTCATATTATGAGTACCAAAAGGTTATATTGACAGTTAGAATGATTGAATGCAGCAAGTCAATATTTGCAGTGTTGACCCTTCTTCTTCAGGACCTCTGCAATTCTCCCTGGCATGCTCTCAATCAACTTCTGGACCAAATCCTGACTGATAGCTGTCCATTCTTGCATAAGCAATGCTTGCATTTTGCCAGAATTTGTTGTTTTTTGTTTGTCCACTCGTCTCTTGATGATTGCCCACAAGTTCTCAATGGGATTAAGATATGGGGAGTTTCCAGACCATGGACCCAAAATCTCTATGTTTTGTTCCATGAGCCATTTAGTGATCACCTTTGCTTTATGGCAAGGTGCTCCATCATGCTGGAAAAGGCATTGTTGGGCGCCAAACTGCTCTTGGACAGTTGGGAGAAGTTGCTCTTGGAGGACATTCTGGTACCATTCTTTATTCATGGCTGTGTTTTTAGGCAAGACTGTGAGTGAGCCGATTACCTTGGCTGAGAAGCAACCCCACACATGAATGGTTTCAGGATGCTTAGCAGTTGGCATGAGACAAGACTGGTGGTAGCGCTCACCTCTTCTTCTCCTAATAAGCTGTTTTCCAGATGTCCCAAACAATCGAAAAGGGGATTCATCTGAGAAAATGACTTTACTCCAGTCCTCAGCAGTCCACTCTCTGTACCTTTTGCAGAATATCAGTCGGTCCCTGATGTTTTTTCTGGAGAGAAGTGGCTTCTTTGCTGTGTGGCGCCCCTGAGGCTTCCGTCGCCACAGGTCATTGCACCCCATCAGCGGTGTGATGCCCCATTCTGGGGGAGGAAGAGAGTGAACTCCGGTCCCCTGGTAAATCCACACTACACCCATTGTTAGGTACATACTGGGACCAGGGAAAGTGGCAGGCAACCCTCCCATGCTGCATGCTGAGAGGGGCTGTAAGACCCATCCCTGCTCCCATAGGGTGGTAGCTTAGCAACTGGGGAGGTGGGAGGAGCCACCAGAGAGCAGATAGAGAAAGGAAGGTCAAGTTAGTTTCAGTTTACCTCAGGGAGTGAAAGAGTGAGGAGCCAGCATGTAGTTGGAGAAGAAGAACGAGAGCAAGGAGGGAGGAGGAGGCCTGCTGGAGGCAGGCAAGGAGGAGAAAGAAAGAAAGAAAGAAGGAAAGAAAGGCTCCAAGTCAGTCAGGAGCAGAGAACCAGAAGGAGACGCTTCCTGGTGAAGAACCTGGGACCCAGAGGTCCAGGTGACACCACGCAGAGACAGAAGGAGTCGCAGGGCCACGGGTAGTCCTGGAGGTACCACGAGCAGTCCTTGTTAGGTACCGAAGAGAGGGCCTAGAGGCGCCACGGGTAGTTGCAGGCTGCGGTGGCCTGTTCCACATTAACATCGGTGGAGTGATTAAGCTGCAACAGGGGACGGTCCCTAGAGACTGGAGGAGTGCAAAGACAATCTCCAAACAGTAAAAACCGAGGCCCAGGGAACGTTGTAAACTCCCAGGGCCAGAACCCATAGCAGACCTTCAGAAAAGGGGTAATCAGCCGACAGGTGACCCCCCAGCCTGGAGGCTGTAGTGGAGGCCAAGCCAGGTCCACCCTAACAAAGGCAAGGCTAAGGGAGACAGCAGAAGAAAGAGACACCAAGAGAAGGGCACCGGCTTTCACTCTCAGATTCACCCAGAAACGGCGGAGGTCCCTGACAGTGGTCCCAGCAGTCTGAGGGTCCCTACAGCTGTGACAAGAACTGTGAGTAAAGAACTTGAACTGCACCCTTGGAGTTGCCTCTGTTATTTCATCTGCATAGACACTCACAAGCACCAACTGTGCCCCGGGCATTGCTCCACCTGTGGGGAGCAGTACTACCATTGCTGCCATAACATCATCCCGGAGGTCTCACACAGCAGCGGCGGCTTAATAGCCGCATACCACAGGTGGCGTCACGAACACGACCATTAACAAGTAAGCCACATACTCTACTGACACCCACCAGGGCCACGGAGCCGGGCCCAGCCACCACTGACTACCACCGGACTAGTCCGGCCCGGCACCGGGTGTCCCATAGCCCTGGGGTGGGCGAGTCAGCTGCCCTCCTTGAAACCAGGCCTTGCTCAAAGAGTCTCCGCCTCACAGTGCGTGCAGAAGCACTCACACCAGCCTGCTGCCATTGCTGAGCTAGCTCGGCACTGCTGGTAGTCCGATCCCGCAGCTGAAACAGTTTTAAGATACGGTCCTGGCGTTTGCTGGTCCTTCTTGGGCACCCTGGAGCCTTTTTGGCAACAATGGAAGCTCTCTTCTTGAAGTTCTTGATGATGCGATAGATTGTTGACTGAGGTGCAATCTTTGTAGCTGCGATACTCTTCCCTGTTAGGCCATTTTTGTGCAGAGCAATGATGGCTGCACGTGTTTCTTTAGAGATAACCATGGTTAACTGAAGAGAAACAATGATACCAAGCACCAGCCTCCTTTTAAAGTGTCCAGTGGTGTCATTCTTACTTAATCATGACTGATTGATCGCCAGCCCTGTCCTCATCAACAGCCACACATGTGTTAATGGAACAATCACTAAAACAATGTTAGCTGCTCCTTTTAAGGCAGGAATGCAATGCTGTTGAAATGTGTTTTGGGGGTTAAAGTTCATTTTCTTAGCCAATATTAACTTTGCAAGTAATTGCTGTTAAGCTGATCACTCTTTATGACATTCTGGAGTATATGCAAATTGCCATTAGAAATACTTAAGCAGTAGACTTTGTAAAAATAAATATTTGTAGCATTCTCAAAACTTTTGGCCATGACTGTAGATGACGTGTCTTAAGGCCCCTTTACACACTGCAACATCGCAAACGACATCGCTGTAACGTCAACGGTTTTGTGACGTAATAGCAACCTCCCCAGCGACATTGCAGTGTGTGAAACACATCAGCGACCTGGCCCCTGCTGTGAGGTTGCTGATCACTACACATCTCTCAGGACCATTCTTTGGTCCTTTGTTTCCCGCTGTGCAGCATGATCGCTAGAAAGTCTCAGTGTGTAAAGGGGCCTTTACAGCAACTTCGTTAGCGACTTCCCTTTCAAAAAGCTGCTTTACAACATCCCCAATGACTAGCTAGGTCGTTCAGCAGGTCCATATCACTGTTGCGTCGTTTTCCAGGTTTGCCTGTTTGACAGCTCACCAGCGACTCACCAGAGACTTTGTAACGATCACGGCCAGGTTGGGATCACTAGAAAGTCTCAGTGTGTAAAGGGGCCTTTACATTACCCACACAATCTTCCCCATTGCGCTCCTGTACAGTTGTACGTCTCTCTGCCCTGCCAAGGGCAAATGACTGTAATGTGCATACGGCAGAAAAGACCAAAAATCTCTAGCGCTTGCGCACTATGATACTTTGCTCTTCCCTCAGCAGGGCAGAGTGGAGTGCGCTTACGCAGATCCCCAATGGAAGTCACTATATGAATGATTTAAAACTCGTCATACACACGAAGCAAGGAAGAACGACAGTGATCATAAAAAGAGCAGAGGCGTCGGATCAACATGAGAGACGCCCATCGGACTGGCCAAACCATAGGTGAGTATAATAAAAGGTATTTTTTACATTATGCAGCTTGGATTGGGGATATAGTTGCTGCACTCTAGAATACAGGTGGTCACCGTAGTTTATATGGGAAAAACCTGGTGACAGATTCCCTTTAACCTCTTAATAGGGGTTGCCCGAAACAATTTTTCTACAATTTGGTATTGGGCTCAACGGGGTCTAACACTAGAAGTCCCAGAAATTTCGAGCTCCGCCCTGAAGTCTCGAAAGAGGGTCAAATGACCCTTAAGCGGGCTTTACACACTACGAGATCGCTACAGCGATCTCGTTGGGGTCACGGATTTTGTGACGCACATACAGCCGCTGTAGCGATGCCGTTGCGTGTGACACCTATGAGCGATTTTGCATTGTCGCAAAAACGTGCAAAATCGCTCATCGGCGACATGGGTGTCCATTCTCAAATATCGTTACTGCAGCAGTAACAAAGTTGTTCCTCGTTCCTGCGGCAGCACACATCGCTCTGTGTGACACCGCAGGAGCGAGGAACCTCTCCTTACCTGCCTCCTGGCCACAATGCGGAAGGAAGCAGATGGGCGGGATGTTCGTCCTGCTCATCTCCGCCCCTCCGCTTCTATTGGGAGGCGGTTCAGTGACGCAGCTGTGACGTTGCTGTGACGCTGAATGAACCACCCCCTTAGAAAGGAGGCGGTTCGCCAGTCACAGCGACGTCGCAGGGAAGGTAAGTAGTGTGACGGGTCCGAGCGATGTTGTGCGACACGGGCAGAGATTTGCCCGTGTCGCACAACCGATGGGGGCGGGTACGCACGACGGCGATATCGGTACCAATATCGCAGTGTGTAAAGCGGCCTTAAGTCAATTATATTATCAAATACAATAAACTGAATAGAACTAACTAGAAACTAAATGGCTAAACTCAATGGAAAACAAAAACCTCCTGTGGTGCGACAGTAATGGCCTTAATTACAGAACAAAAGACGGTGATTATAGGATGTTAGCTAAAATCCTTCAGGTCAATCGACACGTCTCTGGGTTCCAAAGGTAGAAATGTTCAATGACCCCTCTCTGGGACTTCTAGTGTTAAAAATCCAAAAATAAACACAAACAAACAAAAACATACCTACTGGTCTCCTGCCGTTCCTCTGATTTACTAACAGTGCACCCAGATGGGATTGCATTTTCAGATGAGAAACATCACATAAATCTGTATCATGTGAGCGCCATGACAGAAGAATATGAAATGAAGTCCATCCATTGATTCAAAAGTGAAAAGGTGGATGTCCAGGGAAAATATTGGAGTCAATAAGTTGACCCAACACAAGGACTATCAGTTCTGGTGACAAACACGGCAGTGTAAGTGGCTCGTATGCTTAGTAATAGGGAGATCACAGACGTTCATGCAAGTACCGTGAGACACAAGTTATACAAATCTAAAATAGTGGCTCGTAAAAAGGTGAAGAAGCCTTGACTTCGATATCTTCATTGAAGCATTGGAGGTAGCCTTATGATATGGGATAATTTCACATCCAAAGGCATTGGTTACTTGACCAGGATCGATTGTAGTCTAAATACTGAGCTATATGTGAGTATCCTATAAGACGAGTTACATCGTACACTCAAGTACTATGGGTAGGAAAAGGACAACATAGTATCCAGCAGGACAACTATCTGAAGCAAACGTCAAGATTGGCAAAGAAATGTTTCAATGACAATGAAGTAAAAGTGCTGTATTGGCCCCCACAGTACCCAGACTTCAACCGAATCTAATACTTGTGGGTAGAGTTGAAGAAAAAGCTGAATACATATTCAAGGGAATCGATCAGTATACACCAACATTAGGAATGTGTAGAAGAGACCTGGGATCAGATTTTGGTTGAGGCAAGCTTGAATGTGACCTTTGTCGGTCGAGTCCTCAACATATATTACTCCTCCTGCATCTCATATTGCATACCCCCTTTTCTTTTTTTAAATATCATGCCTCATTGCCATTGCTGCTATTGATGGCACGTGTGCATTGCCACAGTAATTTTGTCTTCATTAAAATGGAGTCCACGCATGTACATACCGTGATCTCCGGCACCATTTTATTGAATATACTGTGGAGAAGACTATGAGTGGCACACATGTAAAAACAAAATATCTGCACACGGCCTATGCAGCTCATAGTCTAAGGGGTACTTTGCACGCTGCGACATCGCTAGCCGATGCTAGCGATGCCGAGTGCGATAGTTCCCGCCCCCGTCGCACATGCGATATCTTGTGATAGCTGCCGTAGCGAACATTATCGCTACAGCAGCTTCACACGCACTTACCTGCCCTGCGACGTTGCTCTGGCCGCCGACCCTCTTCCTTCCTAAGGGGGCGGGTCGTGCGGCGTCACAGCGACGTCACACAGCAGGCGGCCAATAGAATCGGAGGAGCGGAGATGAGCGGGACCTAAACATCCCGCCCACCTCCTTCCTTCCGCATTGCCGGTGGAGGCAGGTAAGGAGAAGTTCCTCGCTCATGCGGCTTCATACACAGTGATGTGTGCTGCCGCAGGAACGAGGAACAACATCGTACCTGTCGCTGCAGCGAAATTATGAAAATGATCGACACTACACAGATCACCAATTTACGACGCTTTCGCGATCGTTTATCGGTGCATCTAGGCTTTACACATTGCGACATCGTTACTGGCGCCGGATGTGCCTCACTTTCGATTTGACCCCGACGACATCGCAGTAGTGATGTCGCAACGTGCAAAGTACCCCTAAGTGTCACGCATGAAGAACCAGATGTCTGTATGTAACATGTGACACACAAGTTCAGACTGACGGGCGTCTGACGCACTACAAAAGCACCACAAACAAAAAAGGTGGAACACTCGGGTCATGATAAAACAGATGTCCCTTCTGCTAGGGAAATGGATGAGGGGGCACCTCCTGAACTCATCTCCAGCTGACTCCTAAGCTCCCTAGCATCCCTATACATGTTCTTTCAACCTTGGACCCTCAGCTGGCCCTAAACTTGCCCTGCCTAGTGAGTAGGCCAACGAGTTCACCAGACTCGCCACTACACTATTAAACACAGAAGGAAAGGAAAGACAGACTGGGAGATAAACAGAAGGATACAAACACCAAATTTCACAGCAGCAGACAGACTCTACAGTAGCAGATAAATGGGCACAAGACAATTCCTCAGCAGCTCCTTCCACCAGGCTGGCCAGAGTAGAATGAATTCTAACAGCAACAAGGACTGCTGGGAAAGCTCCAGTATTTAAACCGAAATTGGCATGGGCTCAAAGCAGCTACAGCTGATCTGCACTGCTATGAGCTGCTAGCAACAAAACCTGAAATTAACTCATGAGACACCAAAGGAAAGGAAACTTCATTTAAATGAGGAGTCTAGATGGAGATGGGAGGCGGCTCCAGTCCTAAGGGTGTCACTAGTCTCAAAACAGCAGGGAGACGACTGTGACACTAAGCTGACACAGTGGTCACAAGATATATGAATGGCATCATAGCTCCCTGAGAAGTGACTTCTGAGGCCAAAGGTTGGGTCCAAGACTGGAGGGAACTACCAGAGAGGAAAGGAAGAGGTGAGTATAATTGGCTTTGTTATTTATTTCACCTGCTTCTGTTTTTAATTTGAAGTTCAACAACCTCTTTTAAGAAAATTCTCGTGAACTTCTACTGGCTCGAGTAATGCTTCCCTTTATTTTCTTGCTATAATTGGACAAAACTCTGCTTTAACTCTAAGATTTTTATAATTGATTTGTCAATTTACCACAAAGAACTTGCAGAATGTGATAAATATTGGCCATCTGTGTCTTATTACATAGAATGACATGTTTTTCTCATCCTCTCTCAACTATTAGCTCTCTTCTAGGAAGTAAGACTTTGTATCACTCGGACTTGCTACAAAATTGTCTACAGAATCTCATAAGAAAATACAGCAAGCATTTAACTCTGGAGAACACAGTTGCGCATTTTAAAAGTCACCTATCTGAAATGTAAATAGAACAGACAAGTCATGGGGAAAGTGGAAAATGATAAGTAAAGGTCAACACAAGTTAAGCACTGCTGTCACGGTTTTGCCTCCCCGTCCACACGGCTAGGGGGCGGAGCCTTCTCTCGGGCCTCACTTCCGGAGCTTGAATGCCTTAAAAACTGTCATCTCCGGTGAACCAGAGCCGGATATAAGCTTAGCGCTGCTTTGCCTGTGATTGCTGGTCCCTGTAAGTGTGATCCTGATCCGTCTCCTCTCTGTGCCCTTGTTCTCTGTATGTGTTCCATCCCCTAGTTGTTCCTCCATTCCTCTGTACCACCTCCTTCCTTCCCACAATAGTCCCGGTTGTTCCCCCCTATCCTACCTCCCCACTCGGTTGCTTCCTCTTGTACTGACTTCGGCCTGACCTCGATCCCGCCTCTGCTTGTTCCTCCAGTCTTCCTTCTCCCCGTACTGTGTATGACCCGGCCTGCCCGACCATCCCCCGCACGCCCCGCGGCTTCTGCTTTCTGGCTGATACTGCGAGGCACTGAACCAGCACACACTGTGTGTCCACCTCCTTACCTATTCAGCTCCGTGTAGTGTCTTTACCTGCAGTGCTCCAGCTCCCCCTGGTGGCAGTCTGGCAACTGCTCTTGGTATTAAGAGCTTTTGATTCTTGCACATCTACAGACTTCAGGGTGCTTTACCCGCTGCGACATCGCTAAAGATATATCGTCAGGGTCACGTCGTTAGTGATGCACATTCGGCGCCGTTAGCGACATCGCAGTGTGTGACACCAAGGAGCGACGATCAACGATCACAAAAGCGTCAAAAATCGTTGATCGTTGACATGTCGCTCATTTTCATAATATCATTGGTGGTGCATGCCGCTGGTTGTTCGTCGTTCCTGTGGCATCACACATCGCTATGTGTGACACCGCAGGAACAACGAACATCTCCTTACCTGAGTCCACAGGCAATGAGGAAGGAAGGAGGTGGGCAGCATGTTCTAGCCGCTCATCTCCGCCCCTCCTCTGCTATTGGGCGCCGGCTTACTGACGTCGCAGTGACGTCGCTATGATGCCGAACGCACCTCCCCCTTGAAGGAGGGATTGTTTGGTGGTCACAGCGACATCGCTGAAAAGGTATGTGCGTGTGACGCTGCCGTAACAATAATGTTCGCTATGGCAGCGATCACCAAATGTCGCACGAATGACGGGGGCGGGTGCTATCGCGCACAGCATCACTAGCTATCGCTAGCGATGTTGCAGCATGTAAAGTACCCTTTCGTGTCATGAGTGTGTCGCACCCTGCTCAAAACCTCGGGGGGATCGGGGGTCAAAAGGTCTCAGTGTCTGGTTGATCACAGATCCATTTTAGAATAGCATATTTACTTATATTTGGTGCTGAAGGTCTCTTTTCTATCCTGCTGAGATTGATTTGTAGCTGTTTAATCTCACAATGCAGGTGTGCCGCCCCCGTGCCAGCAGCTGGTCACTGCTCGGATCCGGACCTTCAGGAGTGGTGGCTCGAGGGTCTCCGGACCCGGGGGTCTCACAGACACGCCGAATAAATGGGGGGACGTATATATACTGGCTGAGCAGTATTACGTTCGTGACGCCACCCACGGTGTGTGGTGAGGTGGGACACCACCGCTGCTGTTACGGGGCACCCGGGGGAGATGTTGTGCAGCAAGTTGTTAATCCCTCCGTGGGCAGGGATGGTGGACCCAGGACCCGATGGCTCTGGAGCAGGGGGAATGACATTCGCAGGGGTTGTTGGTGTACTAACTGTCAGTAGTAAAACACACAAGTCTCTGGTAAACCAAGGTGGTGATGGCCGGTGCCGCGGCCAGTTGCGTTCGGGATCACCCACCCGGCTGGTGGTCTCTATCCTTTTCCTGCACCGTTTTTAAGTAGAAAAGACTTCCTTGTATGAAACGTAGGAGTCCGCTCCCGGCTGGATGTGGCCTAAGGAGCCGTGCTCGCAGATGCTGGCCCATGGGATCTATGGGCCTTGGCGGTGACCTCTTATCTCTAATCGGTGGGCTGTTGTCTTCTATGAGGGACTTTGGGTGGGACAGGACCTCTAGTCCTGGCCTCAATTGGTTAATTAACCAGTTCCAGTAGGTTCTGGTTCCTGGCTTCAGGGTCCGAGTACCCCCTTTGTGCTACGGTTTCCGGGTCTGTTCCCCATGTCGGTACCGGCGGGCTACAACCCTGGCCCGGTCCACCTCGGTTCCACCGAGCCGTCTTCTCATCTAACTGCTGACGGAGACCACCGTTTGCCTCCTAGCCAGTGGCACCAGGGCTCCCACCCTGGTACCTGTCAGTTTGCTTCAGGCCTGACACACAGGCCTGACCTCCACTACTGAACTCTGAAACTGAACTGAAGCTTAACTGCCTGTTTTTCCCTCCCCGGGCTGTCTAAACCCCTGGGTGGGCATGCACCAACCGACTGGCCACGCCCACTGGTGTGTCTAACTGTCCCTAAGGGGGGTGACTAGGGTTTACTGGTTGGCTGTGTGTTTCCTAATGAGGGAACGGTGTTGTGCAGGGGCCTATTTGTGACTACCTGGTTTTGGCCAGGGCGTCACACAGGCAGCGTGCATAATTTTAATACTGACCATGACTGAACTGAAAGCAAGTGCCACCCCTATGACTGAAACAAAAGGTATCTAATGCATTCACCTGGTCTTAAAAAAATGTTTTGTTTTTTTTTAAGATAAATATAAATATGGGGAACTTTTGTTTGACAAAACCATGTTGATAATATCATTGCACCCATAACAAGACATTGGGGGCAGATAATATAAAAAAAGGATGTGACAGGTTCCCTTTAATGAGTAAGTAGATTACCCCCTTCTTACCATAGGACTTAATAGTACATCCTATGTTGGATTTTCATGTATGAAATGGTGTCATGTATGAAATGGTGCTGAGCCCGTACTGTACACGACTGATTAACATTACCTCTGGGTGAGCTTCATAGGAGAAATTCATAGCAACAAAGGACAACAGTGTTTACCTGCGCCCAGGCCACAGAATCAAATGCACTGATAGGATGCAGCAAAACCCTTTAATGAAGATGGAGGCAACAGGTGCAAACACTGATGGAGAAACCACTGTGGTCTGGGCAGGTAAACATTCTTGCCCTTTGTTGCTGTTAATTTTTCTGAATTTTGGGGGGAAAACTTAATTCCTTTGTTTGTGGTTTAGCTTTTAAATTTAGTGACGTAGGTTCTGAGCATCCGTATTTTGGCTAAAAATTTCAATCATACCATATATATATATATATATATATATATATATATATATATATACTAGAAGGTGGCCCGATTCAAACGCATCGGGTATTCTAGAATTTACGTATTGTGTAGTTAATGTATGATTTTTGTTATATATATATATATATATATATATATATATATATATATATATATAGATAATGTTGTGTGTAGTTGCCAGTGTTTGTGTAGGGCGCTGTAAATGTTCTGGGTGTTGTCTGGGTGTGGGGGTGTGTGAGAGCGGTGTTGTAAGTTTGTTGCGTTGTGTGTGTTGCATTGTTTGTGGAGCGCTGTGTGTCTGCAGCGTTCTGTGTGTGTGGTGCTGTGTGTGTTGCGCAGTTTGTGTGGGTGTGGAGTGCGTGTGTGTGTTTTTGGGGGAGGTATGTTTTGTGCAGTGTGTGTGTTGCACGGTATGTGCGTATATTTATGTATGCCGCGGTGTTTGTGTGTTGGGTGTTGTGTGTGTGCGGCGTTGTCTGTGTGTGTGTGGGTGTCTGTGTAGGGCGGTGTTTGTGGTTCCCAGTGTGTGTGTGGTGTGTTGTGCGGTGCGCGTGTGGCGGTGTGTGTATGTTATGGGGGGACGTGTGCACCCCCTTCATGCTCCATCCCCCATGCTGCGCATACCCATAGTGTTCCATCTCCCATGCTGCGCACCCCCCATCGTGCTCCATCCCCCATGCTGCGCACCCCTCATCATGCTCCATCCCCATGCTGCGCACCTCCCATCGTGCTCCATCCCCCATTCTGCGCACTCCCCATCGTGCTCCATCCCCCATGCTGCGCACCCCCCATCGTGCTTCATCCCCCATGCTGCGCACCCCCCATCGTGCTCCATCCCCCATGCTGCGCACCCCCCATCGTACTCCAACCCCCATGCTGCGCACCCCCTATCATGCTCCATCCCCCATGCTGCGCACCCCCCATCGTGCTCCATCCGACATGCTGCGCACCCCCCATCGTGCTCCATCCGACATGCTGCACACCCCCCATCGTGCTCCATCCCCCATGCTGCGCACCCCCCATCGTGCTCCATCCCCCATACTGCACTCCCCCCATCATTCTCCATCCTCCATGCTGCACCCCCCCCATCGTGCTCCATCCCCCATGCTGCGCACCCCCCATCGTGCTCCATCTCCCATGCTGTACACCCCCCATCGTGCTCCATCCCCCATGCTGCGCACCCCCCATCGTGCTACATCTCCCATGCTACGCACCCCCCATCGTGCTCCATCCTCCATGCTGCACACCCCCCATCGTGGTCCATCCTCCATGCTGCACACCCCCCATCGTGCTCCATCCCCCATGCTGGGGTCGCCGGGGGCGGGTCCGAGCGCGGCAATGTGTGCCGGGGGTGGGGCTGAGCGGGCGAGGCGTCAGCGTATGCTGGCTCCCTGCACATGTGTACCGGGAGCCGGTGTACGCTGGTAACCATGATACACATCGGGTAACTAAGGGAAGCGCTTCCTATAGTTACGCGATGTGTATCATGGTTACCAGCGTACACCGGCTCCGTTACGATCCCAGCATCGCAAGGTTTTGTCTGCGGGGGGCAGGGCCGAGTGTGCCAACATGTGGCGGGGGCGAGCGGGCGAGGCGTCAGCGTATGCCGGTTCCCTGCATATGTGAACCGGGAGCCGGTGTACACTGGAGCGAGGCTGAGCGGGCGAGGCGTCAGCGTATGCCGGCTCCCTGCACATGTGTACCGGGAGCCGGTGTACGCTGGAGCGGGCGATGCGTGCGGAGGGCCGGGGCGAGCGGCTAATCCATGCGGGGGCGGGGCCAGGCCGAGGCGAGCTGCCAATCCGTGGGGGGGGGCGGAGCCAGGTCGAGCCCAGCGGCCAATCCGACAGTTGTCACTCTAACGACACTGTCACAGTGACACAATGTCACGGTGACACAATTTTGGAGCAAGACAGACAGACAGACAGACAGAATAAGGCAATTATATATATAGATATATATATATATATACATACAGTGGCTACAGAAAGTATTCAGACCCCTTTAAATTTTCATTCTTTGTTTCTATATATGTATTTTGCTCAATTAAAAACAAATAATATTTAAACAAAGCAATAAAACATTAATACATTTTTTCAGTTATTGAATTTTTACTTTTTTTTTACGACATGCTTCATAGGAGTCCTTAATTGTCTTTGTATACTGCAATACCCCGGAATTGCATTACATAAAAAACTATCAAACGATTGTAGTCCTAGCCCCTTAAGGGACCTATAAAATTTACAAAAAGAAAGTTTGAAAAATAAAAAAAAATCAAATTACCCCCCTTTGTCCAGCTTGAAAATAAAGGAAAATAAGCATATTTGGCATCACAACATTCATAAAAGTCCAATCTATTAAAATATTAAGTTAAACACCCCATTTGGTAAAAACAGTAAAAAGACAAAACTCAAAAAACAATGGTGGAATTCAATTTTTTATATACATTTCAACGCACTTACAATTTTTTTCGTTTTTCACCCCATTATGTGGAAAGGTGAATGCTGTCATTCAAAGATATAACTCATCCTACAAAAAAAAGAAGCTATGTAGACGGAAGGATAAAAAAAATTATTGGTCTCTAAACAAATGGCAAATAAAAACAAAAGCATGTGTCAATTTCCCTTGCCTCGTTCTGGATCCCTGGATGCTATGTATTGCCTCTCTACCTATGGCTCAGTGCCAGTGATATTTCTGCCTTTCAGCTTGTATACTGGCTCTGGTGAGTGTTCCTGATCTGTTCTGCCTCCCTGCTACTGTGTCCTGACTTTGACCCTCCCCCATTCATCTGCCTGTCCTGGTCCCTGACTTCCCGCTCCTGTCTGTTGTTTGTGTTTCCCTCTGCATACCTGATCTCCCGCCTTCCGACTCGGTTCTGTTTTCTGACTTTGATATCGATCCTCCCTTTGCAGTGACTCGACTTTCCTGGCTACACCCTGACTCTTTGACTACTCTATTGCCCCCTGGTGGTTCGCCTGGTAACTGCCTGCTGAAGTTACTCTGCTGTACTTCAGCTGCCTTCTGTTACAGTGTTTCTTTGTCTCTCCTTCACTGCTCTGCTGCCACCTAGTGGGGATTATGCTGTACTACGTCTTCCTAGCCTTTGTACAGCGTGACAGCATGAGAATTGGTTACGGAAGACAAGGGTTAAACATATTAATATATAAGATCACATAAAATCTAACCAGCATTAACAATAGCATTTCCACAGGAACATTTTTTACTATTTCTATTGGAAACTTATTAAGGTTTTGGTGATCTTAAAAATGTGAGATTTATTATAGGGTGACGCCTTAAGTGTCTGATGCTTCAGTAACACATCATCCATATACAGAAAAATCATGAGTCAAAAGACGGAACTAATAGTGAAAGTTTTCTAGGAAAGAGATGGCACGATGCCAAAACTATAAATTCGGGAACAACTCGGTGATGGAATATTATAATATCGCCCCGTTAAATAATTTGAACTTGACAGGTTTATTTTAAACATGAAACGGCAGAAATGGATCAGTGTAATATAACAATGAATAAGCGACTTATAATAAAAGAAGAGTCATAATAAAGAATAAATGCCAAAACCAGTATTTTTGGAGTCATATTTATACATTAAAATGTCTGTAGCCCGTCTGTTGTGCAAACACCTTTTCAATCCAAATAATACTATGTTCCATCAATATTTTAAGAGGTCACTAGTTAAAAATACACCGGAAACTTGGAAAGGGTTCAATAAAGTACAATTGGTCTTCTATGTAATTTCGAAGGCTTAATGTCCTGCCATGAAGATAAGCAGAGACACATGCCAAAAATGCCTGATTTCACTGGACGACAATGTAGAAACAAAGCAGAAAAGGTTTGATGTGAAGCGAGTAATATCTTAGTGACTTACATGGTAATTGTGTATGCTTCAATTGTCTGCTCTGCGTTACAGCATGTAATAAGCAGAGATTTGGAGGATTATATCTATACAGGATTTACGCTTTAAAAAATGAAAAAATACTCTTCAAATTGTAACATGTAAACTATATTATGCTGTAGGAAAATATGCTGTGAATCACTAATAATTCTTTTTGGAGCAGAGATGGGGGAGTGAGACATACTGGAATCAGAACCATGGGTACATGTCTTTTACGGGTTATTCTCATCTTCAAAGATGAATACAGTGGAATCTCGCTTAACGAGTAACCCAGTTAGCGAGTATTTCGCCTAACGAGCAAAGCTTTCTGTAAATTTGTAACTCGGTTTACGAGAAAGCCTTGCTGTACGAGCAAAATACTCACCGCACACACTTCCGATTCTGTACATCCACCGCACTCTAACCCGCTCTTGCAGTCCACACAAACACACACAAGCACGCACAAACACACACAAATAAACAAACACACACGCACGCACACACACATATTGTGCTAACCTTACCTTCCGTTCCCTCGCCGGCTTCCTGGAACTTGCATGTATCGGTTAACCAAGGCAACCGATGCCGGACCTTCAGCTCCCAGCGCGCTGACGTCAAAGGCAGGAGCTGCTTGCCTCTGATTGGCCAGCGCGCTGCCTTTGAGTAGCGGCTGATAGGGGAAGGTCCTCCCTCCACAGGATGTGTATCTGGTAACCATCGCGACGAGGGAGGAACTTCCCCTGTCAGGCGCTACTCAAAGGCAGAGCGCTGGCCAATCAGAGGCAAGCGACTCCTGTCTTTGACATCTGTGCGCTGAGTGCGGAAGGTCCGGCATCGGTCGCCTTGGTTACCCAATACACGTCTTATATGGGCGAACTGCAAGTTCCAGGAGACCGGCGAGGGAACGGAAGGTAAGGTGAGCATAATCTGTGTTTGTGCGTGTGTGTTTGTACGTGTTTGTGCGTCTTTGTGCGTGTTTGTACATGTGTGGAATGGCACAATAGGGCACCAGGATGGGACATTTAACAAGTTGTGGAACGAATTGTCTGCATTGCAATGATTTCCTATGGGAAATCTTGCTTTGCTGAACGAGTAACTTGGTTAACAAGCACACTCCCAGAATGGATTGTTCTCATTAACCAAGGTTCCACTGTACTGTCATACAGTGCTTGTAAAAACAAGCACTTTAGCAATTATCCTCAGCTCTACCTCAGCACATCAGACTCTCCCCTACCGTGGAAAGCTTCAAGAGGAACCTCAAGACCCACCTCTTCCACCAAGCCTACAACCTACAATAGCCCTCAGTCCAGTAGACCACTGCGCAACCAGCTCTGTCCTCACCTATTGTATCATCACCTATTCCCTGTAGACTGTTAGCCCTCGCGGGCAGGGTCCTCTCTCCTCCTATACCAGTCTGTTTTGTACTGTTAATGATTGTTGTACGTATACCCTCTTTCACTTGTAAAGCGCCATGGAATAAATGGCGCTATAATAATAATTATAATAATAATAATTATCGCTTATTAAAATTTTCAGCTCTTTTTGAGATATTAATGTCGCGGGCGGCGGGGCGCTGCGCTCGCTCGCGCTCGAGTCCGGCGCTGCTGCTGCTCGGTGGCTCGAGCGGTGGGTCCAGATCCGGGTACTCGAGCGGCGCTCCTCGCCCATGAGTGAAAGGGGATAGTTTGGTTTGGGGATTTGGTCCGTGACGCCACCCATGGGTTGTGGTGAGGTTGGGCACCACCGCTGCTGAGGACGGGGATCCCGGGAGTGATGGTAGGGAGCAGCTGGGATGTCGTTTTCCCCCTCCGTGGGTAGGGGTTGGTGGTCCCGGGGCCCGGTGAGGTGACGGGCAGGCAGGGTTGGCAAGGTGCAGGGTCGCCTGGCCTGCGCAGCGTGGTGCCGGATGGCACGGTTGTACTCACTCAGCCACAAATGTACGCAAAATCTCTGGTAAACCAAACGGCTGGATGGACGGGTCTCGCAGCCGGCTGCTGTTGCATCTCCCGGACGGTTGGTGGTGGCTGCCTTTCCCTGCACCTTTGTGTATGTTCGATCCCGATGGCTTCCCACCGGTAACCCATTCCCCAGCGTATATATGTGCCGGAGGAGCCCTTTTGCCCGCAGGCTCTGGCCCTTGGAACTCTAGCTGTGGCGGTAGCTGTATTTCCTTCTACTGGTCGGACGATTGCCTTCTATTGGGTCTTGGCTGTTAGGAAATCCCTGGGGTTCCGGTCACTGACGGATTTGACCTCTTAACGGTGACTCCAAGCCTGGTCGGGGTCTGCAGGCCCTGCCGGTGTGTGCTGGTTTCACTTCGCTCCCTGGTTCGGTACCGGCGGGCCATCGCCCGACCCCGGTCCTACGGTTCCGCGTTGATTCGCCTCTCCTGCAGACGGCCACCACCGTCTGCCAACCTTGCTCTTAGTGCCCGGGCCACGCACCCGGACACGGTCAGTTTACTCCTTCACCACTACTTCACTCCTCTCACTTGCACTTCCCTAACTGATCTCCCTTCCTTTTCCCGCCTCCAGGACTGTGAACTCCTCAGTGGGTGGGGCCAACCGCCTGGCCCCACCCCACCTGGTGTGGACATCAGCCCCTGGAGGGAGGCAACAAGGATTTTGTGTCTGGCTAATGTGCCTGTCTCGGGGTGGGAGGGGTGTTCTGCAGTACCTGTGACGACCTGGCTAATCCAGGGTGCCACATTAACATATTTCTTAGGTTTACAGCTCATTGCCCAGCAGCCCAGCCACCGCTGCTGCCTGGTTTGTAAGTACAGCACTGAACGTGGCAGGGATTAAAAGATAACACTGCACTCCAATGATCCTGGTCAGCTTTAAAAAAAGTGGTTATAAGTTCAATAGAAAATAAATAACCACTGAACATGTTCTACTGTCTAGTAACAGTGGTCGTTCTCCAAGGCAGCAAGCTGTAAACAAAGGAAAAGTGCAGTAATAAACAGTAAAGTGCAAAATTGCTTGTATTTACAAGCACTATCTAATAATACCTAATTATTGCAGAAAACTAAGCATTTCTCCCACAAGATTATTGCAATTACACTATGTATAGATCACAAAAGGGATGTAAACCTGGATGTCCGTTCTGGTACCTGTAGTGCCACGAGTCTTGTTAAGGCATTCATAGGGCCAGGTTTACAGATAGCTGGAGAGATGGGTATTTCTGGCTATCCACCTACCTTCCCCCATGGGTGTGTCCCAGATGTCAAAGTGGTGTCTAGTTATTTGACACATGGTCAGTCTGTGAGAAAGAACCTCATGCGGAGGGGTGTTTTCTCACTGGTTTCTCTGTGTTGGAGGTAGCTGGCCTTTAAAGTGTGGCTCTGAAAGAGGAGAGCTGAACTGTGATCCTGTTCGGGTGGACTTCTGCACTTATGGACTAAACTGTATGTTATTTTGTTTCCTTTATGCCAGTAAAGCTTTTTGTCACATTGTACAAAGGGCTGGTAAGATATAGTACAGCGTATTCCCCACTAGGTGGCAGCAGAGTAGTGAAGGAGAGTCAAAGAAACACTGTCACAGAAAGGAGGCCTAAGTACAGCAGAGTAACTTCAGCAGGCAGTTCACAGGCAAACCATCAGAGGGCAATAGAGTAGTCAAGCAGTCAGGGTCTAGCCAGGAAAGTCAAGTCACTGCAAACGGAGGATCAAAATCAGGTCAGAAAACAGAACCGAAGTCAGATGCCAAGAGATCAGGTATGCAGAGGGAAACACAAAGGGCTCAGGGAACAGAAGACAAGATTGGTGGGTGAGGAGACACAAACACGGGAAGGAGGATGAACCAGGAAGCGTAACAACTGACAGGAGCGGGAAGTCAGGGACTGGGACACATGGACAAATGGGGGAGGGTACAGGTCAGGGCACGGTATCAAGGAGTCAGATCAACCAGAAAATCTCACCAGAGCAAAACTATAACCAGCACAGGAATGCAGGTGCTGTGGCCAGATATAGTGTCTCCTTGTCTGTACATGTCCCCTCTTAATTGTAAAGCGCTGCGGAATATGTTGGCGCTATAGAAATAAAACTTATTATTATTATTATCTCCTGAAATCAGAACGAGGCTGATGATAGTTAACCCCTGACATAACCAGGCAGAGTCTGGGAAACTCTGGAGCGGGGAATATCGGTCCTGGATCATGACACTCTTGTTTTGTTTACTTTGTGCTGGTTTATGACGCCTGGAATAAACTTGCATGACTTTTAAAGTCACAGTGTTCCTGTGTCTACCTTGCTAAAGCAAGCCAAGTGAGTGACCCCCCCCTTGACAAATAATGAGTGGACTGTCACATCATGTTTTGTCATACACATGCTTATTTTCTTTGTGCTTATTGGAACAACACAAAAAAAAACCACAGAGGAAAAAATGCAAATTGGACAATATTTCACACAAAACCCCAAAAATGGGCAAAACAAAATTGTTGGCACCCTTCCAAAATTGTGTATAAACAACTTTGTTTCAAGAATGTGATTTTCATCCAAATTCAGCTGTGGCAAATAACAGGTGTGGGCAACATGAAAATCAGACCTGAAATCAGATAAAAAGCGGAGACGTTGACTCAACCTTTGCATTGTTTATCTATGTATGCCACACTAAGCATGGAAAACAGAAAAAAGAGTACAGAACTGTGAAGAATTGTGAGTCAAAATTGGTGAAAAATATCAACAATCTCAAGCTTACAAGTTCATCTCCATAGAGCTTGATGTTCCTTTGTCCACGGTTCGCCACATAATCAAGAAGATTACAACCCATGGCACTATAGCTACTCTCCCTGGATATGAACGTCAGAGAAAAATTGATAAAAGGTTGCAATGCAGAATAGTCCAGATGATGGCTAAGCAGCCAAAATCAAGTTCCAAATAAATTCAAACTCTCCTGCATGCTCAGGGTGCTTCAGTGCCAGCGCAAACGATCCATTGATATTTGAATTAAATGAAACACTATGGCAGGAGACCCAGGAGGACCTCACTGATGACACAGAGACATAAAAAGCTAGAGTTCAGTTTGCCAAAATGTACAAGAGTAAGCCAAAAAGCGTCTTGTGGACAGATGAGACTGTTTATCAAAAATGGATTGAGGCCTACAAAAAAAAGAATACAGTACCTACAGTCAAACATGGAGGAGGTTCAAAGATGTTTTGGGGTTGTTTTGCTGCCTCTGGCACTAGGCGCCTTGACTAGGTGCAAGGTATCATGAAATGTGAAGATTACCAAAGGATTTTGAGTAGCAATGTAGTGCCTAGTGTTAGAAAGCTGGGTTTGTGTAGTAGGTCATAGGTCTTCCAGCACACAGTTATAATATAGCGGATCAGAGTTCAGCCTCCATAAATATAAACTTATAATCTATTAATTTATTTAGGAAAATATCCAGGAAAGGACAACCACATTGTCTTTCCAGCAGGTAGAAATAATACTGTCTCTATCTGGCATGTAATGCTGCTCTGATGCTTTGGGACCATAGTGGAATGAATGCAGCTAAGAATAAAGTAGGTGTCATAAGTAGTGATGGACGAACCTGCAGATAAAAAAAAACAAAAAAAACAACAACACAGTTTCTATAAGAGACCCCCCCATTACTAATCTGTAAGTGAAAAGAAATTTACATAAACACTAAAAAAATCCTTTATTTGAAATAAAATACAAAAAATAACTCTCTTTCACCTCTTTATTAACCCCAAACATCCAGGTTCGACGTAACATGAGGTCCCACAACGATTCCGACTCTGCTACATATATACTGAAGTCACAGCGCGTGGCCACGGCCACAGAACATTTCCTTACACTGTGGCTTCAGGCAGAGACAAACTGAGCCACAGCTGTGAGCGGTGACGTCACTCAGTTTATCTGCAGTCACAGCTGGAGCTTCCCACGGTAATCCACCCCCCACATCAAAATACGACATAGTTTTGATGGGATAATCATGTGATTTTTTTTGACAGGAGATGCAGATTTGGTGCAGGAATATGGTGTATCAATTTCAGCACCAAATCTGCATCTCTTGACAAAAAAACACACAAAAACGTTTTTGACGCCGTATCTGGGGTCGGTGCATGGATACTAGGTATCCATCACGGATCTCAAATTTTATAGTCGGGGTTCGCCCATCACTAGTCATAAGGTAAAGGCCACTTTACACGCTGTGATATCGGCACCGATATCGCTAGCGTCGGTACCCGCCCCCATCGGTTGTGCAACATGGGCAAATCGCTGCCCATGGCGCACAACATCGCCCAGACCCATCACACTACTTACCTGCCCTGCGACGCAGCTGTGACCGGCGAAACGCCTCCTTTCTAAAGGGGCGGTTCGTTTTAGCGTCACAGCGACGTCACAGCTGCGTCACTGAACCGCCACCCAATAGAAGTGGAGAGGCGGAGATAAGCGGGACGAACATCCCGCCCACCTCCTTCCTTCCGCAATGCGGGCGGGAGACAGGTGAGGAGAGGTTCCTCGTTCCTGCGGTGTCACACATAGCGATGTGTGCTGCCACAGGAACGAGGAATAACTTCGTTACTGCTGCAGCAATGATATTAGAGAATGGACCCCCATGCAACAATGCAAAATCGCTCATAGGTGTCACACGCAACAGCATCGCTAAATCGACTGGATGTGCGTCACAAATTCCGTGACCCCAACGAGATCGCTTGAGCGATGTCGCAGCGTGTAAAGCGGCCTTAAGAAAACAGAAGACTGAGCTACATAGATTCAGAACATACAGTATTTAAGAAGAGTACAGACAATCAGGTGGGGAGTGCAGTTATAGAAATAAAGCCTGGGAGTGTTATAATGACCTCCATTCAGATTTACTTTAATCTCGGTCTTGCTGGGTTTACAATGTGTCTATTAATTTGACAATGATTGGCACCCATGTAATTATGTTCCTATATCATTAAAATTTTTGTTTTAAATGAAAATACATAGAAAGTGCTCCACAATGATGTAATACATGTAATAAATATCTATACCAAGCGTAGCTGTCTCTCTTGTTTCAGTTTTATATGGGTATTTAACAGCTATTTTGTGTTTTTAATATATCTTTTCATAGCTACAGTTTTATATTTTACATATGAGAATCATATTTTGCATCATTATCTGAACGGTTTTCCACAGTAAAACAAACCCGCAAGGTCATTTTAATAAATAAATGACAAGCATTGACTCACACTTAATAAAATACTTTATTGCATTATGCTTGCCAGGATCTGAATGATTTTTGACTATAGCATTTGGAATATGAAAAAGGAAGAATAAAGTAAGGACGCTAGAAAGCTGGTATTGAAGCAGATATTTCAGTCAATAACCAATCTATGACTATCTTAAAGGGTTTTTCTCAGAAAAATCATTGTACCTAGTTATACAATATGTAATCATTGTCTCATTGTTTGCTGTCCAGACTCAGCAGAATGAAGGTGTCTTCAGTATGACACCTAAAAAATGCAGTTTAGAAAACTCTACTGGGAAATTTCGATAAAATGGATTTTTTGTTCATGATCCATATTTTTTTCATCAGAGTGGAAACAAGGATCTGTCCAGTCTTGCATTACTGTCACGAGGGTCTCCTGTGACAGGTTTGAGATCTGAGTCTCACATTGCCTTGTGATACTCTGGATATTAAACATATTTGCTTTCTTTTAGTGCAGCAAGGGTTAAGGACTTTTTCCTTGCTGGCAGTTTCTTGTTAGTCCATCTATCTCAGGTGCAACCAGTTTGTTACCACTCCCATTCCCTTTAAATAGCAACATGTCCGATCACCTGATGCCAGTTATAGATTTGCATCCCATTTTGAACTGACCACTGTCAAAGGAAGAAGTCTTTTCAAGCTGTTGGAGCCATGCCACTTTGAGCCCTGGTGTAAGGCAGCAGCAGTGAAGTTACTGATCTCTAGTCTTCTGCAGCCCTGGTGTTTGGCTACCACAGTTGGTGCATATCCTTTTATCTGTTGTGGTCGGGGGACATTACCGCTTCTCTTGGGGGCCTGCTCGGATCCGGGTTCACTGCTGCGGCTCGAGTGGTGACCAGACCCGGGCTCACACGGCCACCCATCCTCACAACCGTCAGAAAGGGGATATTTACAAGGGAGGAGGGAGATGTTGTGTCTGTGACGCCACCGGTGGGTTGCGGTGAGGGATGGTGGCACCGCCGCTGCCTGGTGATGGGGCGCCCGGGGCTGATGGAGTGGGGCAGCAAGGTGGGATCCCCTCCACGGGTAGGGGAGGTGTAGTCCCGGGGGCCCGTAGTCTGAACACGGGAGTGATGACTGCTGGAGGTGGCGCGCCGGGCTGGAGCGGGGGACAATGGTGTACTCACAGTTCAGTAATTTCACACAAGTCCAGTAGTAAACCAAAGTGTCAGTGGCCGGCTGCCTTTGAAGGGTGCATTCGGGTCCCGCACCCAGGTTAATGAACAGGTTTCCCTTCCTCCTGCACTTTGTGTTTTCCTTTCCTTTTTGGACGACTTTGCTTGGAACGGAGAAGTCCACTCCCGGTTCTGTGTGTGTTATGAGCTGTGGCCCGCGAAAGCTGACCCTTGGGATCTCAGTGGGTTTTGGCGGACACCCTATCCCCCGCGTTGGCCTTCCATTTCACTCTATCTGGGCAGTTAACAGGACAAAGTCTGGAACCTTGTCCCCGGCTGGTTAATTGGAGAGGGGCTTGCAACCTTCCTCGCCCTAGGGTCCAGGCACCCCGACTGTGAATGGCCTCCGGACCAGATTCCCGCTGTCGGCACCGGCGGGCTACAACCCTGCCCCGGTCCACTTTAGGTCTCCCGCGACTGGATCTCCGTCGCCTGTGGACCTGTTCACTGTCTTCCACCTAGCCAGGTAGTTCAAGGGCTCCTACCTCTAACTACACTTCTCAGTCTGTACTTCACTTCAACTCCACTTCTCTCTGACTCAGACTGAACTGTGTTTCCGCCCCAGAACTTAACTGATGTGTTCCCGCCTCTGACACCTCAGGACCCCTAGGTGGGCGTTCTCAATCGCCTGATCCCACCCACTGGTGTGTCCTTATTATCACGAGGGGGTGGCTAGGGTTTAATGGCTGTGTGTTGTACCTGGGTGTGGGTTTTTGGTGGTAACAAGGAGGATGTACACTTTTGTGACTACCTGGTTTTGCCAGGGCGTCACACACCCCCTTGGTTGAATACAGTCTGTCCGCGGGCTGTCCGACCACTGACGTTTATTTTTGCAACTGAAAGTAGAAAAAGGTATAACAAACATATAAAAAACATTGCAAAACATTTCATGCCTTACGGGAGGCACATTACTTGAACGTTGCAATAAACAAAAACATGCATCTACTTTTCCCGTTTTGACCCGCCACCCAAAACACCTGAAACCACCCCGAGTGCCACCGTTAATCTCAAGTGCACACCATCCCGGGTTCCTGGGGGAGTTTGCAATGATCGGGTAAACTCCATCACCTGTCAGTCCACCCCAAAAGCTCCATAGTCCGGGAACCCTTGGCCTGGAGGTTAATCACCGGTTTTGTTAGTGACTGGGCCTCGGCCGACTCTACCGCAGGCCCTTCCTTCAACCAACCTCTCCAGAGGCGTTGCAGTCCTGGTGGTGAGGTAACAAGAAAGTAGATGGGGGTTATTTACAAGACCCAAGAAAGTTTTTGGGGCGGCTTTGCCAGTTCTAAAGTCATGGTCCATAGTTAACTTTAAAACAGGGGGGCAAACATAAAACTGTAGAAGGGTAGCCGGAAGCCGCTACCTACTCCTTATTCTATAACGCAAATCAGGTAAAGTACACGGTTAATTAGCATTTACTTATATACATACATGGCTATATACAAGAACATACAGGCACCACTCACTCCCTGTATTTGAGCGGTGGCTGACCTAGGTTAGGGCGTGTGGACCTTCTTAACTCTACATTTTTGCCTAGGTTCAGTGGGGTAGAGTGATCTACGGGTTCCTCACTCCTAGTGACGGGTATAGTAGGTAGGGACCTATGGGGGCGTGATATAGGTGTAGGTGCATTCCTGGATCTATGTGCTGGTGTAGTGCCAATAGACCTCTCTGGTTCTACATCTTCCACTGGTTGTGGGAACATTATAACGGGAACAATCACTGCTCCATTCTGCATAGGCCAATCAGCTGGAAAATCACCCATAATGGTGTGGATCACCTCTTTTCTTCCTTCTACGCCCGGAGCGGGAGTGGGAACCTCTTCCACAATCTTAAAGGGGCTCCAGACACTTCTTCAAGTGGACCCTGGAAACTGTGGCTGTAGTCTTCCCTTGGTCTCGGCTGACAAGGTAGGTTTTCTCATTACCCAAATCAGTGGGTTTGGGTAACATAGGGGCTCTCTCCCACTGGTCGTCCAATTTATGCAGTATTCTTTTCCTCTTCAGCACCACATCTCCAGGTGCAAAGGGGGCAGCTTTCGCCTGTGTGTTAAAGTGCTGCTCTTGTTTTTCTCTGCTGCGGTTCAAGTTCCTTTCCACATATTCCTGGATTTGTCTGTACTGCATCTGGCGTTTGGCATTCCAGTCTATAGTTGGTGAGATGGTCTCAGGCACCTCAATATCCATGTCCAGGTCTACCGGCAATCGCCCTCATAAGATACGCAGGTGTACATTTAGTAAAACTGACAGGGATATTGTTATACATATCCACTAGATCGGGCAGTCTCTCAGGCCACAGGTTCCGCTCTTCAAGGGGTAGAGTCTTAAGCAGGTTGATAACCAAGTGGTTCATCTTCTCACACATCCTGGTGGTTTGGGCATGGTATGATGTGGTACGGATCTTTTTGCATCCGTATAGACTGCAGAACTCCTTGAAGATCTCGGCTTCAAAGGCAGGGCCTTGATCTGTAAGTACCTTCTCTGGTTAGCCATGCGGCCAGCAGCAATGCGCCTGGAAAACCCTCGCTGCCGTGCGAGCTGTTAGATCCTTGACGGGTACCATGACCATAAATCTTGAGTAGTGGTCCACTATCGTGAGATCATACGTATACCCGCTTCTACTTGGTGTGAGCTTGACGTGGTCCAAAGCGACAAGTTCCAACGGCTGGTTGGTAACGATCGGCTGCAACAGGGCCTTCTGACTGGTACCATCCTTTCTTCTTAGCACACAGGGACCACAATCCCGACACCATGCTTCAATGGACTCTCTCATTCCAGCCCAGTAGAAGCGTTCCTGTTGCAGCATCTCCAATTTCTTCCAGCCCAAGTGCCCAGCTCCATCATGATAGGCCTCCAGGACCACCGGTACATACGCCTGAGGTACTAAAATTTGGCATATTCTCTCATGCGTCTTGGGGTTTATCAGTCCTCTGAACAGCTTGCCTCTCTGCAAGTATAGCCGGCCCCTCTCCTTCCACAGCCTCTGTGCCTCTGCCGGCGCGGTAGGCTCCATCCTGGAATCAGCCCGAGAAATCAACGTCTTGATCAGTCGGACTGCAGGATCTTTATCTTGGGCTTCTTGCCAACCATGGTGGGGTAACGGATTGAACGCTGCCTCTTGCTGACTGCTGTAGGGTCTCATATTCTCCAAACCGGCAGGTTGATGGAAGGCAGGCAGCTCAACTTCTTCTAACTCATCTTCATCCACCCCACCGTCAGGCAGGTGGGGCATTCTGGACAACGCATCAGCGTTGGTATTCTTCCGACCGGCTCTGTACTTTATGGTGAAATCATAGTTCGCCAACCGGGCTCCCAATACTGTTCCAAGGCTCCAAGCTTCACTGTGTCCAGAAGGGTCAGAGGATTGTTATCTGTATACGCAGTGAACTTTGCAGAAGCCAGGTAATGCTTAAATATTTCCGTCACCGCCCAGACGAGTGCCAGGAACTCCAACTTGAAAGAACTGTAATTCTCAGGGTGTCTCTCTGTGGGGCGAAGCTTCCTGCTCGCGTAAGCTATTACCTTTTCCTTTCCATTCTGCATCTGGGACAGGACAGCTCCCAATCCCACATTACTGGCATCCGTATAGAGTATGAACGGGAGGCCATAATCGGGGTACACCAAGATCTCTTCTCCGGTCAGGGCCGACTTCATTTGCTGGAAGGAATCTTCTTGCGCCTTGCCCCAGGCAAATGGAGGAATGGGAGTTTTACCATGTTTAGTTTGTTCAACAAGGAGATCTTGCATAGGGGCTGCCATCTTAAGGCCGCTTTACACGCAACAACATCACTAACGCGATGTCGTTGGGGTCACAGAATTCGTGACGCACATCCGTTCTCGTTAACGACGTCGTTGCATGTGACACGTACGAGCGACCGCTAAAGATCAAAAATACTCACCTTATCGTTGATCGTTGACACGCTGTCCAGTTCCCAAATATTGTTGCTGTTGCAAGACGCAGGTTGTTCGTTGTTCCTGCGGCAGCACACATCGCTATATGTGACACCGCAGGAACGAGGAACAACATCGTGCCTGCGGCCGCCCGCAATGAGGAAGGAAGGAGGTGGATGGGATGTTCGTCCCGCTCATCTCCGTCACCTCTGCTTCTATTGGGCGGCCGCTTAGTGACGTCGCTGTGACGCCTAACGAACCGCCCCCTTAGAAAAGAGGCGGTTCGCCGGTCACAGCGACCTCGCTAGGCAGGTAAGTAGTGTGACGGGTCCGAGTGATGTTGTACGCCAGCGAGATCGCAGCATGTAAAGCGGCCTTTAGGCTAGGTTCACATTTCCGTTGTTTTGCATCAGTCACATGCGTTGCTTGACGCTTGTGACTGATGCGTTGTACAACAGATGACAAGACTAGAATTCATTGTCGGATTCCGTTGTAAAATGTGAGAAAAGAGCGATCAGCTGATCGTTCACATTAGCCGGCCGCCTGGTGATCAGCTGATCGCTCACATTAGCCGGCCGCTGGGTGATCAGCTGATCGCTCACAGAAGGCTTCCACAGGGCGATCAGCTGATCGCTCACAGAAGCCGGCCGCCGGGTGATCAGCTGATCGCTCACAGAAGCCGGCCGCCGGGTGATCAGCTGATCGCTCACAGAAGTCGGCCGCTGGCGATCAGCTGATCGCTCACAGAAGTCGACCGCCGGGTGATCAGCTGATCGCTCACATTAGCCGGCCGCTGGGTGATCAGCTGATCGCTCACAGAAGGCTTCCACAGGGCGATCAGCTGATCGCTCACAGAAGCCGGCCGCCGGGTGATCAGCTGATCGCTCACAGAGGTCGGCAGCGTATCAGCTGATCAAAATGATTCCGCTGCTCAAAAAATGCTACATGCTGCGTTCCTGCCGCCCGACGGTCAGTCGTTCCACGACTGATCAGTCGGGCGGAGGATGCAATGCAGCGTCATCAGTCACAATCTGCTGCTCATACAAGTATATGGGAACAACGGAATCCGCCAAACGGATTCCGTTGTTTACCAGAGTCGCGGATTGTGACTGATACAAATTGACGGAAATGTGAACCTAGCCTAAGGGGCACTTTGCACACTATGACATCGCAGCTGCAATGTCGGTGGGGTCAAATTGAAAGTGACGCACATCCGACATCGCAGGCGATATCGTAGTGTGTAAAGCCTTTTTGATACGATTAACGAGCGCAAAATCGTCGTAATCGTATCATCGGTGTAGCGTCAGTCATTTCCATAATTTGGAAATGACCGATGTTACGATGTTGTTCCTCGTTCCTGCAGCAGCACACATCGCTGTGTGTGAAGCCGCAGGAGCGAGGAACATCTCCTACCTGCGTCCTGCGGCTCACGCCAGCTATGCAGAAGGCAGGAGGTGGGTGGGATGTTTACGTCCTGCTCATCTCCGCCCCTCCGCTTCTATTGGCCGCCTGCCGTGTGACGTCGCTATGATGCCGCACGACCCGCCCCCTTAAGGAGGCGGGTCGCCGGCCAGAGCAACGTCGCAGGGCAGGTGAGTGCATGTGAAGCTGCCGTAGCGATAATGTTCGCTACGGCAGCTAACACAAGATATCTCTGCTGCGACTGGGGCGGGGACTTTCGCGCTTGGCATTGCAAGCATCGGCTTGCGATGTTGTAGTGTGCAAAGAGCCCCTAAGTGTAACCCTTGACGAAGCGGCGGTAATAGCCCATCAGGCCCAGGAATTGCCATACCTCTTTGATGGTCGTTGGGGTTGGCCAGCTCTGGATGGCAGTTATCTTCTCCGGATCCAGAGCCACACCTTCTGCGCTTACCACCTGGCCAAGATACTGGACCTTGGTCTTTAGCAAGTGGCACTTAGACGGTTTCAACTTCATCCCGTACTTGGAGAGGGCTTCAAAGACTTCAGCAAGATGTTACAAATGTTCTTCATACGTCTTCGAATAGACAATGACATCATCCAGGTATAGCAGGACCGTTTCAAAGTTGTGATGTCCCAAGCAGAACTCCATCAGCCTCCAGAAGGTTCCTGGCGCATTGCACAACCCAAAGAGCATGCTGTTGAACTCACAGAGGCCCATCGGGGTAGCGAAAGCGGTCTTCTCCCGGTGTTCCTCCGCAACGAACACCTGCCAGTAGCCACTAGTAAGGTCAAGAGTAGAGAAGTAATTTGTCGTTCTCAATGCGGCCAGTGATTCCTCACATCGGGGAAGAGGGTATGCATCCTTATGGGTGATCTGGTTAATCTTACAGTAATCCACACACATCTTCATGGTGCCATCCTTTTTTTTGACCAAGACCAACGGAGCTGCCCAGAGGCTACAACTATCACGGATAACCCCTGCTTCCCATATGTTCCTCAATATGTCTTTGGCACACTGGTAATGTGCAGGCAGTATTGGCCTATATCTCTCTTTGATGTCTTTGATGGGTGGGTGTGCACCTGTGGGAATGTAATGCTGGACCGCTTTAATCCTCCCAAAGTCTAACGGGTGTTTACTGAAGACTTGCTCGTACTCTTGCACTACCCTATAAACCCCTTCCTTGTGATGTGAAGGTTTGGAGCCAGTGCCTACGTGTAGTTCTCGACACCATTCCTCCGGCTGACTTGATGAACTGTCACTGGCTGGTTGAGGTGTAGTGCTGGGGGGTGCAATGGTTTGAATGGCATGTGCATCTACAGTGAATAGCTTAGCGATGGTGGCATATCTGGGTAGCTTAACCTCCTCTTCTCCGCAATTCATCACTCTCATGGGCACTCTCCCCTTTCGGACATCAATTACCCCTCTGGCTGCCAAAACTGTGGGCTAGTGTTCTGAAGGCAGGGTCTCCACCACTGCCTGATAATCCTGTCCACGGGTACCTACTGCTGCCCTACACCAAATCATCATCTCACTTCGCGGAGGCACTACTAGAGGCGCCACATCCATCACTCGCACACCACCAATCTCTCCACCGGACAGATTTACCTGTTGCCGCTTCAGGAGGGCCCGGATTTCACGTTGCAGAGCTCTCTGCCGGCCCACTCCTGCCATTGGCAGACAGCTGTTGCAATAAATGTAATACTTCCCCCATGCAATTTTCAGTAACATTAGTCCCTAAGACCATTTTAGGGTTACGATCACTAGGGTCATTCTGCACCACAATAAGTCCTTGATGCTCTAGCTCCACTCGCCCCACCTTGAGAGTCATCTCCTTGAACCACACTTGGGTCATGGGGAGTCTATTGGCCGCAATGATAGTAAGGCCAGAGTCTGGTGGGGTGGGATCATCATCAGACCAGTAACGCTTATACAGTACATAGGGTATAGTCGTTACCTGCGAGCCAGTGTCCAGGAGCGCGAACGTCGGGATCCCGTCCACGGTAAGGGAGATGATGGGGCGGCCTCCGACTTACCGCTCACGCCAATCATCTGGGCCTTGTGGATCTATTCCTGAGGATTGGCCCTTGGCCTCATGGGTTGCTCGTTTAAAGGACACTGGCGGGAGTAGTGGCCAGTCTTCTTGCATCTGTAACATATAGGCTGTCCATACCGGTTGTTGCTCCTTCTCTGCATCCAGGGGACGTCTTCCGGGCTGTCGGCGAGCTGGATCTTTTCCGCCGGCTTGGTCTTTGGCTGGAGCTGCAGGGCCGCAAGAATCCTGGCGACGTCCTTGCTCAGCTGCTGAACTTAGGATGACAGATTATCGGGAGCTCCAGGGGGTGCTGGTGGTACTGCGGGTGCCGGCAGGGCCAATAGAGGAGGTTTCACCAATAAGTGAGAAGTATCAGCCGGCCAGGATGATGGTACAGAGTCACTAGCTTCTGGGGTTTGTAAAGCCCTAATGGCTCGGTCCTTTAGGACTGCGAAGTTTAAGTCCGGATGCTCCAGGGCCCACAGCCGCAGCTGCTTACGGTCCTCCGCTGACCCCAGCCCCTGCAAGAACTGCACCAGCATCCTGCTACTCTCAGGCTCATTAATAGAGTCTATCTGCTTCAGGGTGCGCAAAGCGGTTTGTAGCCTCAAGGCATAGTCCCGGATACTGTCCTGTGGACGCTGCCGGCAAAGATAAAACTGCATCCTTACTTCCGCTTCTGTGCGGGTCTCAAAGGCTACTTGCAGCTTGTCAAAGATGGCGGCTACTGAGGCCCGGTCCTCGTCAGTCCAAGTTTCTACCTCCTGCGTGGCGGCTCCGGTCAGCTGTCCAAGCACTATGGGGAGATAAGGTATGCACACCAGTGACTATGTAAGGGGAATACATGGAATAGCAGAAACTGCTGTGTGAATACTGACTTGAAAAATCCAATAGCTATATGAAGAGTGAAAATGTGAAAAATGGAATCTGCATTACTGCCATGAATATATGAATCAAGAGAAATTTAGCTACTGAATTGATCAATGCAATAGAGCCCCAACACTACGCCAAAGTATTTCTCTACGTTGGGGTCCCTAGCTTGTGTGTGTCCTCTCATGCAGTTAAAAAACTTACCGTGTATGGGAAGCTGAGACCCAAGCTATTTATGCGTATTATATGGATTGGCAATCGGTGTGGTGGGGAGGGTTCACAAATAAATTCGTTATTTTTAGCTGTCCAAGCACCACTGACGCGCGCTGCTTGCCAGGCATGGCGTACATATCAAGAACGGTACATATCTCTTTCTTGAATACCTGCAGGGCATCGGGTCGACCATCATACTGGGGTAACCAGGCAGCGCCAGGCACGTAAGGTAAGGTGATCGGCATAACTTGCATAACTGTCGGGACCGCAGAGCAGGCCCGGACTGGCCATAGGGCAATTGTCCTGTCTCCCCTACATACAGACCGGGACAGCTCAGGACAAGGATGAATTCTCACCGCCACACAATTAGAGAAAAAAGGATGGATCTTACCTGTGGCCAAACATTTTTGTAATCCAGACCACAGCATCATGGACATGAAATTGCTGGTATTGAAAGGGAATTTCAAGTCCCAAAGAGACAGGAGAGTCTGGGAGTACAAACTTATGATGACCTTTGACACACTCAGAGCAGGAATGAAGGTGTCTCATGGATTTATGTCTTTTTACATCAGTTAAGAAATGTGCTCTTCAGAGCATCCGGGGGCATCACAGCCCGGACCAGACCCCAATCAGAGGACAATAAAACTTTCACACTCCTTATCTATGAACTGCTGCAATATTTATGGCCACAACAGTTTGCCCCCTTGCCATAGTGATAGTTCTGCTTCACAGGACTCGATTGTTTTGGGGGGGGGGTTTCACGACACTATTCTATGTCCTGTTGTGTATAAATATGTGACTTCAGATTTTGTGTTATACCATGCCTGATGAACAGACCTGAGTAGTCTCGAAAGCTTGCAATTATTACCATCTTTTCAGTTAGCCATTAAAAGGTATCAACCACTGAGGACTCTCAGTTCTTTTAAACAAACTTTTTTTTATCTCTACTGGCTTACACTGTACAAAGATATATTTTACCTGTATCTGAATGTTTTCAGTGAGAGGAACAAAATTATAATCTTGTGATACCTTTTAATGGCTAACTAAAATAACATAAAGTGATGTTACAAAGCAAGCTTTCGAGACATTTCAGGTCCCTTCATCAGGCATGGTATGACAAAATATATAACGAATATAACAAAAATATATGCACAAACAGAGCAGAGGGATGGCATAATAAAAGACATTCAAATAAACAAACACTGAGCTTAGAAAGTGAATCCTAAGGCTGAGAACGCACTTTGCGTTTTTACCTGCGTTTAAGCAGCGTTTTGAGCAGCAGCGTTTTTGTGCCAAAACGCATGCGTTTTGGTTTTCCATGATAGTCAATGGAAAATGATGATTTCTTGACCGCACTTTGCGTTTTGAAACGCTGCGTTTAATTTGCATATTTTGTGCAAAAACCATGCGTTCAAAGAAGCAGCATGTCAATTGTTTTTGCCATTTTGGGTGCATTTTGCTAACATTGAAGTCAATGAGAAATGACAAAAACCAAGATTCCTTCAAATTCCTGCGTTTTGCCTGCTTTTTCAGTGCAGAAAACATGCGTTTTGGACATCAAAATAATGGTTTTATGTCCCTTTACACACACACAAAATAAGACAATTACATTTATAAAAATATGCATTTATTGCTATATTTCCGATAAAATGTTTATTGCCGCTATAATTTTATGAATTATATCTATTTTTATTATTTTTCCCAATAATATAGATTTCTTCCTTTTTTTTTAACTTTTTTCATTCTTTTTGACTGTTTAAACTTTATTAGGCAGTGTCTTGATGTTCAAAACGCATCTGTCAAAACGCAGGTGAAAACGCATGTAAAAAGCGCTGAAAACGCATCCAAAAACGCGGTAAATACGCATGCGTTTTCAGCGCTAAAGTTCAGAAAAAGGCAACTTTGGTCAAATCAATTAAGCCCAAAAGATGCGTTTTGAACTGCAAGTAGGTGAACGCAAAGTGCGTTCTCAGCCTTAGGCTATGTGCGCATGTTGCGTAATTACATGCAGTTACGCTGCGCTTTGTAGCACAGCATAACTGCATGCGTCCTGCGTTCCCTACATAATCTATGAAGATTATGCAGGAGCCGTGCGCACGTGGCGTCTTAGAGCGCAGCGCTTCGGCTGCAGGGTCACACATGCCTGGCTATGAACATACAGCCACTGCCTGGTACAGGCTGCCCACGGCTCATGGGTATCAGCTGTCAGGGTCACACATGCCTGGCTGTGACAGCATTAATTATGTCACCGTTCTACCAGACACAGGACCGCTGCAGTTTGTGATCGGCTGCAGCGGTCAGGTGACTTGAACTGTAGGCATCACAAGGTACAGCGGTCCTGTCTCCCATAGAACGGTGACATAATTAATGCTGGCACAGACCACAGGACGGCTGGCGCTGGATCCAGGAGGGTGACTGTAGGCGAGTACAATTTATTTGTTATTTTTCCAGAATATGGCCTCCAGGTAATGACCTTTGTCTGGACAATCCCTTTAATAAACTATAATCCTCATCTTTTTTCCACCTGACAGCTCTAGTGTTACATTCCCTGATGCTTCTGTTTACATATGCTGCAGATATCACAGACCAGGTGCCTCATGTGACCGCTGCAGACAATCACTGGTTTCAGACATGAGCTGTACACCACTGACAAGCTGCAACACACACAGGGTATAGAGGTTGTGCCATCTCCAGCCAATGTAAATAGAAGCATTGGAGACAGCGCTGAAGCTGCAGCAGATAGAAGGGGGCAGGACTGGTGTGTGTTACATTCACTTGGTAAATATGGAACTTATTTATTGTTTAGATTTGGTAGTTGTGTCCTAAACTAGGAATAAACAGTGAAATCTATATGTTTATGTGACGCCCTGGGCAAGCCAGGGGTCACAGGTCACAACATCACATGCACCCCACATTCCCTGCAGGAACACCAAGGCTAACCCAAAATCCTTGTTGCCTTCCTCCAGGGGCTGATGTCCACACCAGGGGGTGGGCCAGGCGGTTGGCTCCGCCCACCGAGGAGTTCACAGCCCTGGAGGCGGGAGAACCAAGCAGAACAGAGTTGAGTGAGGGAAGTGAAAGTAGAAGGAAGTGGTAGAGGAGCTTAGGAGAGAAGCTGAAGTAAAGTGAAAAGAAACTGTTTGTAAAGCCTGAAGTTGGTCCGGGTGTGTGCCCCGGACAGTGACAGCAAGGTCAGCAGACGGCGGTGATAGTCTGCAGAGGGACTGCTCGGAGGTTGCTGGAAGGACCGCGGACGGGTGGTGACCCGGCGGTACCGGAGCAGTATACGAAGAACAGTCAGCACCAGGGCGGGGGCCTTTCGGATCCTGGCAAGGCTAGGAGTCGCCATAATTTGCCAAATCCGTCAGTGAAGGGGACGTCTGTCTCCTAACAACCAAGTCCCGATTGAAGGCAACAGCCCGACCGTGAAGGGGAGACACCGCCACCACCAGGGCACCAGTTTCCCAGGGCCAGCGCCTGCGAGCAAAGTAAGGCTCCTTCGGCCCAGCTTGAAGCCGAGGAGTGGGTAACCGGTGGGGACCCATCGCTACCAAAGAGACTTTCATAGGTGCAGGGAAGAGACCATCACCGCTAACTGCAGGGAACATCAGCACCGTGAACCGTCCGAGGGACCCGTCCAACCAGCCGTTTGTTTACCGAGAACTGTGTCGTGTTTACTGGCTGAGTGAGTACCTCCGTGCCGTGCGGCACAGCGCTGCCCCTGCGCCCCTGCACCTCCACAGGCCCCAGACCCGCCTGTCCACCATTCCAACCCCATCATTGGGCCCCGGGAGCACCAAAACCCCTACCCACGGAGGGGCAAATCAACAACTGGCTGCTCCATACCATCACTCCCGGGCTCCCCAGACAGAGCAGCGGTGGTGGCCACTTAATCACCACAACCGTGGGTGGCGTCACGGACAATAAACTATCCCAAATCCCAATCCCCTTTCACTCACGGGCGAGGAGCGCCGCTCGAGTCCCCGGGATCCGGCCCATCGCTCAAGCCACCGAGCAGCGGCAGGCCGCAGCAGCCGGACCCGAGCAGTGGGAAAGCGCGGCGTCCCCTCCTCCGCCTGCGACAACTTGGCGTCACGAACAGGATCTTACCGCTCTGCCGTTGGGTAGAGGTGCGTCTTGTGACCGCCGGAGGTATCCGGCTGAAAAATTTCAGAAGTCGCCATCTTTGGCGCGAAAAGTTCCCGCTCGAGCGTCTTCTCGAGTAGCAGAGGCGCGAAGGCCAAAACCCCGCCCCAATAGAGGAGGGGCCGGAAAGGAAGTTAAGGGGGACGCGATGGCGGCTGGCTGCATGTGAACGCAGCTATAAAAGCAGGGACGCCAGGACTCTGCGGACATCTTGTTCCTGGAAGAAGCCGCCAGCAGCATGTGGATGCCGTCCCGCAACACCGTAGCCCCCGCGCCTGGAACCGCGGCGTGGGTGGAGATCCGGACCGCGCAGCTCTACCAAAGGCTGCAGGTCAAGATGCAGCGCCTCATGGAGGAGTGGGAGACCGACATGGCAGACGTTATAGCAACCGTGCGGAGACGCGAGGAGGAAGCGGAGGAAGGGAGGGTGAGTGACCCACGCCCCGATGCCCTTGAAGGGCCGGTCATCGCGGCTGCGGGACCCGGTCCAAGCCCTCTCCCCCCGCTGCCTCCCTCGCCACCCGTCTCGGAAGCCATGACCCCGCCATTAGGCCCGCTACCACCGCAACCGGTAGCGATACCCAGCATGCCCGCCCAGGTGGGCCGACCTGTAGCCGGAGCCCGTAGTCGACCGGAGGTGTTACCCTGGAAGGCTCCGAAAACCGAACCGGAGGCGTCTTCCGAGAAAGTCCCCGAGCCGGAGCCGATGACCCACTCCGTGCCGAAGGCCCAACTGCGGAAAGCCCCTGTGCCCATCCCCCACACATCGGCTGAGGTTGCGCCGGGTTGCCGATGCAAGGCAGCGTCTAAGGCCACATCACCGCGGGACCTGTCGCCCAGAGTACCAGCAGTGGGCAATGTCAAACAGGTCTTGCGGGGCACGACCCGTGCGCCGGAGCTCGCAGCAGCGCCGTACTGGGACAGGCAGCCGGTACCGTTGGGCCTGGAGATCGGTGAGAGGGAGAGGAAGAAAGCGGAGCTGGTGGCCCGTGCAATCCGGGAGAAAGAGAGTCTCCGTCAGGCAACGTTCCGTGTCCGGGGGCCGCTGTACGAAGGGCAGGTGAGGCGGTTTGATGGCCGCCGGGGCTATGGGTTCATATATGAACCGGGCCTGGAGGCCGAAGTGTTTATAGCCCGGCGGGATGTGAATGCCCACCTGCCTGAGGAGCATCCCGGTCGTAATTTGATGCCGGGTGACATCGTGCAGTACACCCGGCACTGTGGGGAGAGGGGGTGGTTCGCGCTGGACGCTAAGCTAAGGGGCAGCCAGGAGTCCCGTGTGAGCGCCGCGCCCCCTCCCTCAGGTGATGCCGAAGAGTATGAGTAAGGGCAGCGGAGCACCGTTGCACCGTCCCCGTTGGGACCACCAGTGTGTTTTGAAAGTTCTGCTGATAATGATAAGTAAAATGAAACCGTGAAGTTCACCTGATTCACATGTGATTGAAACCGGCCGTTGCCGGCACCGTTGTCCCCGTGGGGACCGTTTGAAAAGTTTTGCATGAGGAACTGCTCATGGACAAGCCCGTGAACTTGCAGGGCAACCACAAACGTTAAGTGGCTTGTAAATAAGTTGTGTTACCGTTACCGTTTCCGCAATTGCCACCTCCGGAGAGGCAGGTTGGAGGGAGGGCCCACAGCAGAGCAGGCTGGGGTCCAGCCACCACAGGAACCGGTGGCTACCCTCTGGAGGGGAAGGACAGATCCCGCTCGGGTAACTTGTGCTGGACTGGGGTCAAGGGGTGCTGCCTGGGCTTTAGGGGCAGCATCAGGGCCAGGTTGCTTGGGTGTGAGAGCGCGGAAACTGTAACCGTACACCGTTTGAAACCATTTAAGAAATGTGCCTCCCGATGTGGGAGGATGTCATAACTTGTAAATATGTTACCGTTTTCCTATCTTTTTCAGAAAAACAAAAAGGAAAATAAAACCGGTGTTGGACGGGCAGCCCGAGGACGGTCTGCGTTTTACTAAGGGGGAATGTGACGCCCTGGGCAAGCCAGGGGTCACAGGTCACAACATCACATGCACCCCACATTCCCTGCAGGAACATCAAGCTAACCCAAAATCCTTGTTGCCTTCCTCCAGGGGCTGATGTCCACACCAGGGGGTGGGCCAAGCGGTTGGCTCCGCCCACCGAGGAGTTCACAGCCCTGGAGGCGGGAGAACCAAGCAGAACAGAGTTGAGTGAGGGAAGTGAAAGTAGAAGGAAGTGAAGTGGTAGAGGAGCTTAGGAGAGAAGCTGAAGTAAAGTGAAAAGAAACTGTTTGTAAAGCCTGAAGTTGGTCCGGGTGTGTGCCCCGGACAGTGACAGCATGGTCAGCAGACGGCGGTGATAGTCTGCAGAGGGACTGCTCGGAGGTTGCTGGAAGGACCGCGGACGGGTGGTGACCCGGCGGTACCGGAGCAGTATACGAAGAACAGTCAGAACCAGGGCAGAGGCCTTTCGGATCCCGGCAAGGCTAGGAGTCGCCATAATTTGCCAAATCCGTCAGTGAAGGGGACGTCTGTCTCCTAGCAACCAAGTCCCGATTGAAGGCAACAGCCCAACCGTGAAGGGGAGACACCGCCACCGCCAGGGCACCAGTTTCCCAGGGCCAGCGCCTGCGGGCAAAGTAGGGCTCCTTCGGCCCAGCTTGAAGCCGAGGAGTGGGTAACCGGTGGGGACCCCCCATCGCTACCAAAGAGACTTTCATAGGTGCAGGGAAGAGACCGTCACCGCTAACTGCAGGGAACATCAGCACCGTGAACCGTCCGAGGGACCCGTCCAACCAGCCGTTTGTTTACCGAGAATTGTGTCGTGTTTACTGGCTGAGTGAGTACCTCCGTGCCGTGTGGCACAGCGCTGCCCCTGCGCCCCTGCACCTCCACAGGCCCCAGACCCGCCTGTCCACCATTCCAACCCCATCATTGGGCCCCGGGAGCACCAAAACCCCTACCCACAGAGGGGCAAATCAACAACTGGCTGCTCCGTACCATCACTCCCGGGCTCCCCAGACAGAGCAGCGGTGGTGGCCACTTAATCACCACAACCGTGGGTGGCGTCACGGACAATAAACTATCCCAAATCCCAATCCCCTTTCACTCACGGGCGAGGAGCGCTGCTCGAGTCCCCGGGATCCGGCCCATCGCTCGAGCCACCGAGCAGCGGCAGGCCGCAGCAGCCGCGGCAGCCGGACCCGAGCAGTGGGAGAGCGCGGCGTCCCCTCCTCCGCCCGCAACATTTACATCATTTTGTTATGGTATGAAGGGGGGTCCCAAAAAGATTTCTTGCACAGGGGACCCCTGCAGTCTGTGTCCATCCCTGGTGGAGCGTGAAGGTGGCTGCACACAGAGTAATGTGTATGAATGTGCGAGTCTGGAATACAGTAATATCTGCTCTTCACTTAGTATTTTATTACAATAGATACGACGGAGGACAATTATCACAAGAACACAGGAGACGGGTGATGTATTCATCTTTATTTATTAAGGTCTATAAATATACTCACTGATCTGTCATTTTTGAGCTCGGTGGTGAACTACTTGTACCAGCCGGTGTGCGTGATGTCGGCCGGCTCACACTGTAAGGTACCGGGCTCCATGACATTGTATGTAGCAGCAGAGTTAGAGCTGATGGGCAGCAGCGGTACAACAAACAGCGGCAGAGCAGTTACTCTGACAGGCATCCGATTAGGTCTGTGTCGAGGTCAAATAGGAGGAGTAAGATGGTAGTCATGGGGGTCTCAGCAATCCATCAGCATCTGCAATCTCATCACTGGGAGCCATTGAATGTAGAGAATGCCCTCTCCTGGCTAACCACCTAGATGTAGACTTCAGCATATGAGGGGTTAAGCTGCCAGGATCTCTACATAGATACTATATTTTCTATACAAATACATGTGAGGTTCTTGGCGCACAATGTGATCCAATTGTGCGAGCCTATCTGCCAACGTCAAGGCGACCTCTTCAGATGGGTCCCTACACTAACTTATCACTAAATTACTAACTAACTGGGGCTAGGACAAATCTGAGATTATTACTACCATTTTTATTATTACGGCACTATTTATATGTTCACCTATTGTTATTTTTTTTATTCTTCTTACCCTTGTTTTTCTATGTGTTGTATTACAAACTCCTAATAAATAGTTCCTAATGTTTTTGATCCAGAAGAAGGCAAAAACCCAAATGACACGTTCAGCCAATTTGTGTCACAGGGGAAAAATTCCTTCTCGACCCCGAGAAAAGGCGATCAATCCGAGGACCCTGGATCAAAACTAATGATGTTATGTGTAGTGAAGTAATTATTACAGAGGTAATTATACTGGTCCTATAGTGTGTACAGAGAGTAGCTATTATACTATTCTTATCCTGCTCTCTTATTACAGTGTAATTCTAAATTATTCCTTTTATATTAGTGTTTTCTAAAACTATTAATAACTGTCCCCAAGCTGTTGATCCAGAAGAAGGCAAAAAAAACCATGACACCTTCAGCCAATCTGTGTCACAGGGGAAAAATTCCTTCTCGACCCCGAGAAAAGGCGATCAGTCCTAGGACCCTGGATCAAACGTCTGTTCTACCTACTGCTATCACTACCCATATTTCATTAATAATTTTACTACTTTCTTAATATTACTCATTTTATTACTATTATTATTATTATTATTACTAGTTTTTTATTAATACTCACCACCGCCGTTCATTCGAGAGGTCCCAGCAGCATGGTCCATATGAGGTTTCTTCTTCCTCCCAGGAACCTGATCACATTTTGGCGGTTATTGTCCTGCTGGATTCTTCTTTCTGGTGTCGTCCTCCTCTCAGGAATCTGTCCCTCTCGTGTTTTTCTCTCAGGAATCCGTAGATTTAATCTGTCCAATTTCAGTTTTTTTACTGACGGCTTTTTCATTTGTTCTTCTTCATCCAGGTCTTTGCAGAGGTCTCTCATGGTCTTTATTTCTTCTTCTCTCTCTCTTCTCTCTGGTCTGGACGGTCTTGGATGGTCCTGGAATTTCTTCTTGCCTGACTTGATATCTCCTTTGGGTCATTGGATTAGTCGGCATCAGGCGCTGGGAAGACAAAAGATTAAGTTGGAAAGATGAATATGAACATCCAAATACACAACCCCCTTATAAAAAAGACAGTGATGTTTCCCTCAGTTTTCTCACTGACCTCCTTCTTGAAGAGGGGTGATGGCAGCATCATCATACAATGGGACAATCTTCTCAGCTTCTCCTCAGGTGTGACGTAAGCTGAAGGAAACAGAACCAGAAATTAGGATCAGTCCTAACCGTATAATTAAGACTGATATGAATGATAAAGAGAAACAATGACATCTTATTATTAAAAAAATACATTATACAGTTACTTCCAAAAATACCGAAGACGTTATGGTAGTAGATAAGGAAAATTATTTTCAAGCCCCTGACCCGTCCTCCCTGTCAGTAGTCCATGTAGGCAGGACCAGCGTGCTGCAAATTGTTTGGGTCAGTACTGTTATATCCTTAACTTGGCCATCTTTGGTGTTTACTAGGCCCGTGCAATTATTATTGATGGATCCCATTAAACTAGCAGTAAATTAAAGGGGCTATCTGGGGCTATTTTCGTTTTCTTTACTATGGGCCTGAGAAGTAACAGGCAGGGAGTCGGCATCTACCTGCCTGATAGGTTCTAGGCCCAAAGTCTAGCAAAGAAATATTCCTGGAAACCCTAAATCTAGGGAGCAGTCGGCCTTCACAGACTGATGATACTACCTGATCCTCCGCTGGCTCCATACGCAGTCCAATCCATGGGTTCCTCTGCCATTGTCGCTCCTTGTAATGTATAGGAATCTCTCGCTGATTGTCGCTGTCTGTCTTCACTCTCAGATGAGGCGTAACAAACTGAGGACAAACGGCTTTTTTTTTCTCATTTCAATTCAAACTGAGGAATTCTATTGGCTGTTTATAAATGCAGTTACCATGGTTACAGAGGTAGCTACAGATTTAAAGCGACAGGACGCAGTCATTGCACTATAGTACATTTCATCATAATATATCATATATCCCTGTATATTACATGTAGCTGCTCAGATAATGTGTGGGCAGACGCTCCTGTATCGCTCGTATATTACATATGTGGCGCCCCTGACCTGGTCAGGCACCACTGAGTACTGCACCCATGCTGGGGACAGTACAATACAGGTAATCCAGAAGGCTGACCGGGGTGTGGAACACAGGCGCATAGTGATCAGGTCTCACACATGTACCCATGAGAGGACCCCTGGGGATCCCAGGAGGGGGAAAAGCCTTGACCTTCACTGGAATAGTGGAGGGGGCCAAAAGCCTCCATCTCCTCTCAAGGGGTGTGGTAAGAGAGTCTGGTTGCTAGGTGGCGTAGGCAGGCACAAAAGGGAAAAGAGAAGGAGGAGTAAACAGTCTAGAGTCTGCAGCAGAGTGTGGAGGAGTGAGGAGCAGGAAAGTGAGGCTCTGACAGGAGCAGCAGTGAAGGTCCCAGATGTGAGCCGGTTCAGAGCAGAGTCCAGGGAGCTCCGAGGAGAGCTGACCCCTTCCCCTGGGCTGCTGTAGTCTGACAGCGTCCGCGCAGTGGCTACCGACGGGGGAGAACGGTCAACTAGGAGTGCTACCCGAAATCCATCTTCAGCTAGAGAGAGAGCAACGGAGTGGGAAGTAAGGAGACTGCTAGAGAGTACCAGGCCCAAACGGGCGGCAGATCCCGAAGCGGAGATAGATCCAGCTTTCTTTTGCTAAACCTGCCGGTGTGGGGCTCTCCAAGCCCACGCCACAACACCACAAAAGCCGCAGCCACGTAGCCACAGTTAGGGCCCATAGGTCACAGGAGGCAAGCAGCTGGAGTGGCCTGGTCCAGGCGACAAGCAAACAGCAAACGAAGGGGAGAGAGGCTGCAGCATCTTCCCTGGGTGACCCCCATAGGGACTCAAAGTCGGGGTTACCCCAAACCACCAAGGGCTAAGGAAGGCGAGTTAGTAGTCACCCTCACAAGTCAGCCTGAAGGACACCTGGTTCCCACTTGGTTCATCCCAGCTACGCCCGGGTCACTCACCCTGCCATCAACTGTGAGTAAAAACCCTGAAAGACATCCTGCCTGTGTTGAGTCATTCTGCGCCTTGTGGTACTACGCACCTACACAGGGCCCTGGGGCTTGCCTCACTCTCAGGAGGCTATTCCAACTAACTGCACTCACCATCAGCCCCAGGCGTCCCTCAACCTGCAGTGGCGGTCCCCACTGACCGCAATACTGAGAGTGGCGTCACGACAAGAAGAAGATCTCCTACCTGTGACCAGATCCAGCTGAGTGGAGTCCCTGAAGGTAATGCACCGACACAACACCTGTGGGGCTTCACATCTGGCGTCACGAACAGGATAAGGACTAGACCTGTCCAGACAGGTGACCATGTGCCTGAGCGGTCCGCTTGAAAAATTGGAAGCGCCGCCATATTGCCACCATGAAAAGCGCGCTGAAAAACAACAGCAGCCCGCGCTGGGAGAAGTTACCGCCCACGAAGAGGTGTGGCTACCCAGAGATCCCCTGGAGAGTTCTGACCTCGCTTGTGAAGAGAGCGGAAGCGTCCAGAGACGGCGGGAAGGAAAGGGAGCCACAAGCCTGCTGCTGCAGAGAGAAGAGATGGAGTCCGGACGTGGATACCCAGAACCAGGCTCTGCTGCCTGGTGGTGCCGGGAGCTTGCTATCTTCTGCGATCAGCTGGAGGCCAGGATTATGCGACAGCTCAGTGAGGGACGCACGGAGCTTCTGGAGATGGCTGCGGCGGTTCGGACCTACGAGGAGGGAGCCGCGCGACGCCTGCCAGATCGAGCGGCGACGACTCAGATCCCGATGGTGCCACTGATGGGTGAGTCCAGAGTTGCCCCGGCCAGCGCAAGCGCTCCGACCCCTGCTGCTACGACCGCGGTCCCAGAAGAGGCGCCCGGCGCGGCGACGCTGAGCCAGGCCGCAGCCATGCCAGGTGCGGCCCGCCAAGCCCAGGCCGCCGCAGCGATGCCCTGCTCGGCCCGCCAAGCCCTGGCCGCCGCAGCGATGCCCTGCTCGGCCCGCCAAGCCCCGGCCGCCGCAGCGATGCCCTGCTCGGCCCGCCAAGCCCCGGCCGCCGCAGCGATGCCCTGCTCGGCCCACCAAGACCCGGTCCCTGCAGCGACGCCCAGCCCAGCCTGCACAGATCCCATCGCAGCTGCGACGCCAATCCAGGCCGCCGCCATACAGGGCGCGGCCCGCCAAGACCAGGCCGCCGCCATACAGGGCGCGGCCCGCCAAGACCAGGCCGCCGCCATACAGGGCGCGGCCCGCCAAGACCAGGCCGCCGCCATACAGGGCGCGGCCCGCCAAGACCAGGCCGCTGCCATACAGGGCGCGGCCCGCCAAGAGATTGCATCACCATTTACCCCGGCCTGCAAGGCCAGAGCAGACACCGCTCCCCAGCATAAGGAAGTCCCTACTAGGAAATCCCTGATAGGTGAAGACTCCGCATACTGGCAGCTGAAGGCTGACCTGGAGGCCAAGTTCCCACAGGAGATGGTGGACAGATACATGCTCCCTCCGCACACCCCTAAGGCAACCCCTGCAGCAACCACGCTGAAGAGTCCACCGCCTGGGCCAGCTGAGGAACACTCATCCCCGGCGCTGCCACGACCAGAGTGCAGCGAAGAACTAAGGGGGAGAGGAGGGCAAGAAGCTGAGGAGTTGCCCCCGGAGCCAGCAGCAGTGCTAGTCCCAGAGCCGGAGATGCTGCCATATTCCCGCTGGGACGAGGAAGACCTGACACCTCCTGCTGAAGAAGAAGATCTGCCCCAAAGCCTCACCTGGGAGCTTGTAAGCTGCACCTCGCAGAATCCAGCCCGCAAGACACAGCGCCGCAGCAGAACTCAGTTTTCCCCTGCACCGCCATCCCCAGAGCAGAGAGATGACATCACGGCCAGAGACCTACAAGAAAAAAGGTTCCTGAGAAGAGCCAAAGCACAGGTCCGAGGACCCCTTTGCAGAGGAGTAGTGGAGGACTTCAGCCTCAAGTCAGGATATGGGTTCATCGTAGCACCTGGTATCAAAGAAGGCATTTTTGTCAATAGGAGAGACGTCAGAGCTAATTTGCCCAGAGGACATCCTGGAAGAAACTTAAAAATGGGAGACACAGTGCAGTTCACCATGCACCAAGGAGAAAGAGGGTGGTATGCCCTAGATGTAGTGCCATGTCCCAGAGAAGAAAGGAAAGACAGCCATAAGGAAAGAAAAGACAAAGAACCTACTGAAGAGACAACTACAGATGAAGAAAAAGGTCAAGAAACCAACAGGTGCCGCAGCCCTACAGGCCCAAGCCCTGGTGAAGAGGAATCCGCCTAAGTTTAAGTAAAGTACAGCAAGTTTTGACCAGTTTGTAAAGTTTGTTTTGCAACGTTTTAAAGTTCAAGAATGTGCCCACAAAAACTATTGTGAGAAATAAACCTTAAGGCTATGAACTGGCTATAGCCACAAACTCTCGCAGTGTAAATAGTTACACCAAAAGGGCACCACCACCACCAGAGTCAGCCTGTTTAGGGGCTTGGCTCGTCTGCAACCAGGAGGAGCCCGTCCGTATATAGGGCCTTGGCTCACCTGCGACCAGAGAGCATGCCTGTTTATGGGGCCTGGCTCTCCACCACAAAGAGGGTACCTGGTCAGCACCAACTGTGGAGGCCGCCTCTGCATCCTGCCAGAAGAGGCTGGAGGCGCGGATCCACCAGGCCAGGTATACCCTGAAACCACCAGCCCATGTAAGCCGCCTCTACATCCTGCCAGAAGTGGCTGAAGCCGCGGCCAACGTGAAAGGGTTTTGGGTGGGTTAACGGACTTGTGGGTGGAGGGTGGTGATGTATGGTACCTGGTGCTTTTAAAAATGTTTTACATGTTTTAATGTTTTATGCATTTTAAAATGTTGTCTTGCAGCCCGAGGACGTGCTGGTGATAACTAAGGGGGAATGTGGCGCCCCTGACCTGGTCAGGCACCACTGAGTACTGCACCCATGCTGGGGACAGTACAATACAGGTAATCCAGAAGGCTGACCGGGGTGTGGAACACAGGCGCATAGTGATCAGGTCTCACACATGTACCCATGAGAGGACCCCTGGGGATCCCAGGAGGGGGAAAAGCCTTGACCTTCACTGGAATAGTGGAGGGGGCCAAAAGCCTCCATCTCCTCTCAAGGGGTGTGGTAAGAGAGTCTGGTTGCTAGGTGGCGTAGGCAGGCACAAAAGGGAAAAGAGAAGGAGGAGTAAACAGTCTAGAGTCTGCAGCAGAGTGTGGAGGAGTGAGGAGCAGGAAAGTGAGGCTCTGACAGGAGCAGCAGTGAAGGTCCCAGATGTGAGCCGGTTCAGAGCAGAGTCCAGGGAGCTCCGAGGAGAGCTGACCCCTTCCCCTGGGCTGCTGTAGTCTGACAGCGTCCGCGCAGTGGCTACCGACGGGGGAGAACGGTCAACTAGGAGTGCTACCCGAAATCAATCTTCAGCTAGAGAGAGAGCAACGGAGTGGGAAGTAAGGAGACTGCTAGAGAGTACCAGGCCCAAACGGGCGGCAGATCCCGAAGCGGAGATAGATCCAGCTTTCTTTTGCTAAACCTGCCGGTGTGGGGCTCTCCAAGCCCACGCCACAACACCACAAAAGCCGCAGCCACGTAGCCACAGTTAGGGCCCATAGGTCACAGGAGGCAAGCAGCTGGAGTGGCCTGGTCCAGGCGACAAGCAAACGGCAAACGAAGGGGAGAGAGGCTGCAGCATCTTCCCTGGGTGACCCCCATAGGGACTCAAAGTTGGGGTTACCCCAAACCACCAAGGGCTAAGGAAGGCAAGTTAGTAGTCACCCTCACAAGTCAGCCTGAAGGACACCTGGTTCCCACTTGGTTCATCCCAGCTACGCCCGGGTCACTCACCCTGCCATCAACTGTGAGTAAAAACCCTGAAAGACATCCTGCCTGTGTTGAGTCATTCTGCGCCTTGTGGTACTACGCACCTACACAGGGCCCTGGGGCTTGCCTCACTCTCAGGAGGCTATTCCAACTAACTGCACTCACCATCAGCCCCAGGCGTCCCTCAACCTGCAGTGGCGGTCCCCACTGACCGCAATACTGAGAGTGGCGTCACGACAAGAAGAAGATCTCCTACCTGTGACCAGATCCAGCTGAGTGGAGTCCCTGAAGGTAATGCACCGACACAACACCTGTGGGGCTTCACACATACATTTACTTAGAGGTGCTGGGGAGAAATCTGGGGTGAAATTATTTGTGTTGTCAATAGTACGTGAATAAAGAAGGCCTGGAAGTGTCTGTAATGGGCCAAAAAATGGGGTTTTATGTTCACAACAAATCTCAGTATTAATCAGACATCACCGGCTGCTATTGAAGGATTGTTTTCAATGTTCTTATCAACTTTCTGGTATATTTCCATGTGGTCTGGTCATGGGTTGTTGGTATTTGACCCTTTGTATGTGGCTGTATTCGGTCACTATGTGGTGGTATATGTGATCTGGTCACGGTGTGGTGGTATTTCTCCATTGTATGTGGTATTATTGGTCTTGGTGTAGTGGATTGTGCTGTGTATGGAGGTCACTTTTTCTCTTTGATATCAATATGGTGAAGACTTTTTATTTCCAAAAGAGATTAAATACTTGAACATTAACCCCTCCCTGTCCTGTGACTATTACACTGCAGTAAATATGCACTTACAGAGGTTCTCTGGTGAAAACAAGTGATCACCTATTCTAACTCCAACTTTTGAAGAATAGAAATAGGGACAAAGAGAGCTCTGGCTGGGCCAGTCAAGAATGGTCACAGAGTTGTTCTGAAGCCACTCCTTTCTTATTTTAGCTGTGTGCTTATGGTCATTGTCTTGTTGGAAGGTGAATCTTTGGCCAAGTCTGAGGTCCAGAACACTCTGAAAGAGGTTTTCTTCCAGGATATCTCTGTACTTGGCTGTATTCATCTTTCCTTCACTTGCAACCAGTATTTCTGTCCCTGCAACTGAAAGACACCCCCATAGCATGATGCTGCCACCACCACGTTTCACTGTTGGGAATGCATTGGACAGGTGATGAGCAATGCCTGGTTTTCGCCACACATATCACTTAGAATTATCACCAAAAGGTTCTATCTTCGTTTCATCAGACCAGAGAATCTTATTTCTCATAGTCTGGGAGTCCTTCATGTGTTTTTTTGCAAACTCTATCCGGGCTTTCATATGTCTTGCACTGAGGAGAGGCTTCCATCAGGCCACTCTGCCATAAAGGCCCGACTGGTGGAGGGCTGCAGTGATAGTTGAGTTTGTGGAACTTTCTCCCATCTCCCTATTGCATCTCTGGAGCTTAGCGACTGTGATCTTGGGGTTCTTCTTTACCCCTCTCACCATGGCTCTTCTCCCACAATTGCTCAGTTTGGCTGGTCGGCCAGGTCTAGGAAGAGTTCTGGTGGTCCCAAACTTCATTCATTTGAGGATTATGGAGGCCACTGTGCTCTTAGGAACTTTGAGTACTGCAAAAATTCATTTGTAACATTTACCAGATCTGTGCCTTGCCACAATTCTGTCTCTGAGCTCCTTGGGCAGTTCCTTTGACCTCATGATTCTCATTTGGTCTGCCATGCACTGTGAGCAGTGAGGTCTTATATAGACAGGTGTGTGCCTTTCCAGATCAAGTCCTATCAGTTGAATTAAACACATCTGGACTCCAATGAAGGAGGAGAACCATCTCAAGGAGGATCACAAGGAAATGGACAGCTTGTGACTTAAATATGGGTGTCTGAGCAAAGAGTCTGAATACTTATGACCATGTGATATTTCAGTTTTTCTTGTTTAATAAATTTGCAAAAATTTCTACATTTCTGTTTTTTCTGTCAAGATGGGGTGTAGAGTGTACATCAATGAGAAAAAAATAATGAACTTTTTTGACTTTACCAAATGGCTGCAATGAAAACAAAGAGTGAAAAATTTAAAGGGGTCTGAATACTTTCCGTACCCACTGTGTATAAGCATCACTATATGACATGTTGCTTGTTTGTGTCTGTAAAGCCGTGTTCACACGTTGCATAAATCCTGTGTTTTTTGTTTCTGCCGCTGTCTGCACCAAATTACACTTTAACAATCTTCTCTGATTATTGCATTTTTGCTGCATTTTTATGCCTTTTCCCCATTATTTCATGCATTTTTGGTGCAGATGTGAAGCTGTGTTTTTATAGTACAGAAAAGCTTGGATTCTGCAGTTAGAAAAGTATCTGCAGTTTTCTTCATGCGTTTTTTTTACGCTCCACATAGAAACCTCTAGAGAAAAAAAGCAGTAAAACAGCAGAGTTCAGCGGCGTCTTCTCATGAAATCACATTCACTTTGCTTGCACAGTTCAACACCGCAGAATTTATGTGCAAAAAAGCAGCAGAAAAACCCGGCATTTACGCTACATGTGAACACTAAATGTCCAAGCAGAGTGGACGTGACATCATGAAATCTCCACCCTCTGTGTGTCTAAAGACGCTGCTGAACCGCACAGTTTTAGTGTTTTTTTCTCTATAGGCTTCTTTGTGGAGCCTAATAAAATGCGAGCAAAAAAAATGCCCTTGTATTTGTAAATGCAGAATCAATTCTTTCTGCAGTAATAAAATGCATTAAAAACCGGGATTCACATCTACAACAAGCATGTATCAAATATCAGGGGAAACGCATAAAAAACGCAGCAAACACACAATAACCAGAGAAGATTGTTATTGCATTGTGTGGTGCGAAAACCTGCAGAAAAAACGCAGCATTTACACTACTTGTGAACATGGCTCAGTGATACATTTTTATTACACTTTTTATGGATTTTAATAAGGAAAAATTGCGCCATATTTTGTGCTTTTACCAATCCCCATAAATAATCTGATCGCTGTATTGTGCGTGTTGTTACACGATTACAGGGACATCAAATAAGTCCATGTTATTGGTTGATTTGTGATATTTATTATTTGTAAAAAATGCGCAATAAAAATTACATAATAGTGGAAACTCGGTTTACAAGTAACCTGGTGTGCGAGCATTTTGCTATACGAGCAATGCTTTGCTGTACATGCAAATACTCATCGCACACAATTCCGGTTCCGTACTTTCACCGCGCTCTTGCAGTCCGCACAAACACACACAAACACACACACATATTATGCTCACCTCTCCTCCATTCCCTCGGCGGCCTCTTCCCTGGTTCTTGCAGTCTGCAGGTATGTTTATCTGGTAACCATCGCGAACGATGCAGGGGCTGCCGCTGTCAGTGCTTCCCAAAGGCAGCGCGCTGACCAATCAGAAGTAAGCGGCTCATGCCTTTGACGTCAGTGCGCTGGCCAATCAGAGGCAAGTTGCTCATGCCAATGACGTCAGCTGCTGAAGCACTGACAGCGGCAGCCTCTGCATCAGTCGCGATGGTTACCGGGTCCAAATACCTGTGGACTACAAGAACCAGGGAAGAGGCCGCCGAGGGAATGGAGGATAGGTGAGCAAAATGTGTGTGTGTTTGTGCGTGTTTGTGCGTGTGTGGAATGGCACAATAGGAGACTAGGATGGGACATTGCACAAGTTGTGGAATTCATTGGCTGAGTTTCAATTATTTCCTATGGGAAACTTTGCTTTGCTATACAAGTAACTTGGTTTACGAGCACACTCACAAAACAAATTGTTCTCATAAAGCAAGGTTCCACTGTATTCTATTTTTTTATTATTTTTAATAATTTTATGAGAAGAAAAATAATCTTTTGCTCTTCCTTTAGAATAGAGGACATGGAGATGCTGCTCTGTACAATAGATCTCTATGTCCTGTGTAATCTACTGTGGAGTCATTGATTTATAAAGAGTTCTCTCTCTGGTGTCAGCAGAGTCTGGCAGCTAGGGCTGTTGTAACATGTTTGGAAGTTGCTAGTTTGATCCCAACGGGGGAGTGAAAAGTAACTTGTAGTTTTTCTCATTTCTGTATAGTAGTTTTATAGGAATACAAGACTATGACGTCTTCCTTTACCAACATAGAGATGCAGTATATAGCTATCTATATATTTATGTAGCTGAGTAATCTGCTTCTTGTTGCTCTGCCTGCAATACAGGTCAAGATTACCAAATCCTCATCTGTCTTATGGTGTAGGCAGTAGCTCAGTGGTAGAGCTGCTGCCTATGGACAAATCACTCACCACAAGCTCATGAGTTCCAGTCTCTTCCTGGGAAACAAGAGCAGAAGATGATTTAATGTATGCACTGCTTGTCTTGTGTTACTTTATTAACTGAACTGAGAGGAGGACAAGAGCAAGTAACTGCAGGAGTGAGCACTCAAATCGGGACAGTCCCGCTGAATCCGGGATGGTTGGAAGGTATGAAATTGACCCTTTACCAAATTTAGGATAAGAAGCCAACTCATATACTCCATTTGCAGATGTGTGTTTCTGGATGAGGTTTATTTTTAAGCACTTAATTCTAGAGTGCTATACAGATAACAATGCATGCAATTTTCTACCCTATATTGTCTATCAGTTCCTCACTGTTTTAAAAATCTGTGCTTGAATCACTACATGAAAACATACATTGTATTCAAAGGTTGGAAAACTGTCATAATCATAAGCTGCAAACTCTGCTGCATACCTCTAATTGGCCGGCTGCTGCCATTGGTATTGTTGTGCAGAGAGCTTGTCTCTACAAGGCGCCAGCAATCCATTTCAATTAATTGTGCATCAACTGAAATAAAGCTTTGATGGTGGTGACCCCCCTAGACCAGATCACAATAATCAAGGAATCTACGGAGTCTACGGGATGCATGTGCAAAATAGAGGATGCCTAGGGAACTGAGGACAGGTGAGAATTTTGTTTTATTTTTTAAGCACATTACTATAACATGCGGACATTACTACATGAAGGGGACCAGGATGGGGCATTACTACAAGATAAGGACCAGGAAGGGGACATTACTACCAGATGGGGACCAGGAAGGGGATATTACTACAAGAAGAGAACCAGGATGTGTACATTACTATAACATTAGGACCAGGATGAGGACATTAATCGAAGATGGGGACAAGGATATGCACATTACTACATGAAGGGGACAAGGATGTACACATTACTACATGAAGGGGACAAGGATAAGTACATTACCACAAGAAATGGACAGAGATGGGCACATTACTAGAAAAAATATGTTGGAGAACAGGATAAGTCTCACAAGATTGGAGAAGGACAAATGTTGATATCTTCAAAAAAGGAAATAAGTTGGAGCCAGGAAATTACAGGCCAGTAATCCTTACTTCTATTCCAGGAAAGATCTTTGAACAACATTATTAAACAACATGTAGGTAAGTACTTGGATAAGAATATGGTAATTAACAAGAGCCAGCATGGGTTTGTAGCAAACAAGTCATGCCAGACTAATCTAATTTTTTTCTATGATGGAATCACTGAGTGCGTAAATCAGGAAAATGGGGTAGATATAGTGTATCTTGATTTAAGCGGCCATGGAATATGACACCCACTGTGAAGTTGAGGCAGAGACTGAGTGAGCCACGCAATCAGTTGTGGTGTCACTCAGGTGATTTGCGATCACCGCTGAGGTTCCCACAGTCCTCCACCTATGACCGCAAATAGCCTGAGTAATGTCACCACTGATTACGCAGCTTACTCAGTCTCTGAAAACTCAAGATGAAAATAATATGGACGTATACCCTGCTGTAACTAAATAAAAGCATAGTGCATATGAATAAACATAGGGTACTTAGTAAACACTATTTTTTATCAAAAAAGTGTAAAGCCATCCTACTGCGACAAAGTGTACCCAAATCGGTACCTAACACTCTCTAGTATTAAAAGCTTACCATGTGTCAAAACAGACCTCAAATTGAATAAGGCTAAAGAGTAACTGGGTTCCCGCTATGGACACACAGCCATGGGAGGCACTATATATGAACTTCCCAACTCAGTGAAAAGGGGCCACATCCTTCTAGTACTGAATACAAGAGACTAAAAAAACAAAAAAATGAGCCAGAGCATGAGTTCTTATACAGGCATTTTAAGTGCATGTTCACACTGGCCATAAGACAAAGAAAACGCAACATGAAAATAATATAAATATATACCCTGCTGTAACTAAATAAAAGCATAGTGCATATGCATAAACATAGGGTACATATTAAACACTATTTTTGATCAAAAAGCGTAAACCCATCACACCGCGACAAAGTGTACCGAAATCGGGACAGTTTATTCAGGGGCACAGCATGGGAGATATTTATATTTATGGGGCAGTATAATGATACTTTTATTTGTAAAGGTGCTGTGTGGGGAAGTGCTGCTGAAAAATAACAAGGGAGGTCTTCAGAGACGAGCGGTGGGCACAAAACCTCATCATGGCGTCTGTACTGCGTGGAGACAAAAGGGATAGGAACGACTCAGAAGATGTCAACTATAAAGGTACCTGGATGTAAATGATTATTTGTGATATTGCCTGTGTCTTATCAGTAGAGATGAGCGAACCGGTCGCGGTTCGGCTCGAGGTCGGTTCGCCGAACGGAGGTCCCGTTCGAGTTCGGTTCGTTGAACCGAACTCGAACCAATAGGCTATAATGGGAGGCAATCACAAATACATAAAAATGCATTATAAATGTACACATACAGTTAATAAACATTGCCATAACACTTACCGGTCCCCGCGATCCCTCCTGCACTCTGTCTCCTGCCGCTATTCCATCCGATGATCGCTGGATCCTCCCGGTGACCGGCACTGCCAGCAATGATGCAGGACCTATCGTGACGTCAAAATAGCCATGTGACCAGTCACGTGGCTATTATCTCATTGGCTACAGACTGATCACATGACTATGACGCGTCATGTAGGACCTGCGAGTGCATCTCTCCGGTACACGGTGCACATTTGTGTATCGCCGTGTACCGGCGACATGCTGTAGCACACGGTCGACTCCCCGTTCCGTTAGGGACCGGCTGACGCAGCCGGTCATTAACGGAGATCACCGTTGCCATAGCAACGCAGTTAGCGGTGACGTCACCGCTAACCGCGGCTCCGGGAATCACATGATCGGAGCCCTGTTGCTATGGTAACGCGTCTGTCACCGCCAGCAGCCAGCAGCACTGATCTCTCACTCCGTGAAGGCTGCAAGCTGCTTTCCGTGCAGCCATCACGGAGTGATTTCTGCACAGGAAGCAGCGTCTTCCCCCATTCAGCAGTGATGGAGCAGAGCTGCATTTGTTGAATGAGAAAGACAGAAGACCATGGATCGTGGAGGGCTGACAGGGGGTAATAAAGATGGAGTCTCTAATGTGTCTGTGTATTTATTTCTATTAAAGTATTTTTTCTCTGTGTGGTGTCTTTTTTTTTAACCCTTTATTGGAGATTCTTAATGGCTGGGTCAAACGTGCCTGACATTAAGAATCTCTGGCTTAATACTAGCTAGTAAAACAAAGCCAGTATTAACTCATGATTACCCAACAAGCCACCCGGCTTCAGGGCTGTTGGAAGAGTTGGATACAGCGCCAGATGATGGCGCTTCTATGAAAGCGCCATTTTCTGGGGCGGCTGCGGACTGCAATTCGCAGCAGAGGCGCCCAGAAACCTCGGGCTAACCTGTGCTGCGGATTCCAATCCTCAGCTGCCTAGTTGTACCCAGTTGGACACAAAAATGGAGCGAAGCTCACGTCGTTTTTTTTTTAATTATTTCATGAAATAAGTGAAATAATTAAAAAAAACGGGCTTCCCTATAGTTTTTGGTTCCCAGCCGGGTACAAATAGGCAACTGGGGGTTGGAGGCAGCCCGTGGCTGCCTGCTGTACCTGGCTAGCATACAAAAATATGGCGAAGCCCACGTCATTTTTTTGGTGGGCAAAAGACTTCTGCATACAGTCCTGGATGGAGTATGCTGAGCCTTGTAGTTCTGCAGCTGCTGTCTGCTCTTCTCCAGACAGACAGCAGCTGCAGAACTACAAGGCTCAGCATACTCCATCCAGGACTGTATGCAGAAGTTTTTTGCCCCCTGAAAAAATTATGTGGGCTTCGCCATATTTTTGTATGCTAGCCAGGTACAGCAGGCAGGTACGGCTGCCCCCAACCCCCAGTTGCCTATTTGTACCCGGCTGGGAACCAAAAATAAAGGGAAGCCCTTTTTTTATTATTTCATGAATTTCATGAAATAATTAGAAAACAAATGACGTAGGCTTCGCCCCATTTTTGTGTCCAGCCAGGTACAACTAGGCAGCTGGGGATTGGAATCCGCAGCACAGGTTGGCTCGAGCTTTCTGGGCCCCACTGCTGCGAATTGCAGTCTGCAGCCGCCTCTGAAAATGGCACTTTCATAGAAGCGCCATCTTCTGGCGCTGTATCCAACTCTTCCAGCACCTGCCTGCTATACCTGGCTAGCATACAAAAATATGGCAAAGCTCACGTCCTTTTTTTGCTTATGCTTCCCTGGATTTTCCATTGCCAGTGAAGGTAACACCAAGCAGTGGGGGTTAGCAGCCAGTAGCTGCTTGAATTACCCTTAGCTAGCAATACAAAAAATGCAGCGGGAGCCCATATATATTTTTTTCAATTATTTATTTAAATAACTAAAAACAAAATGGGCTTCCCTGTATTTTGATTGCTGGACATCACAGTGCTGTAAAAATTAATCTTTAAAAAAAATGACGTAGCGCTCCGCGGTATTTTTGATTCTCAGCGCAGATAAAGCAGACAGCTATGGGTTGCCACCCCCATCTGCCTGCCGTTACCTTGGTTGGCAATCAAAATACAGGGAAGCCCATTAATTTTTTCTATTTAAAAAATAGTTAAAAAAAATGACGTTGGGTCCCCCCATTTTTGATAGCCAGCTAGGGTAAAGCAGACGGCTGTAGCCTGAAAACCACAGCTGGCAGCTTTACCGTGGTTGGGGATCCAATGTGGAGGTCCCCCCAGGCTCTTTTTTTTATAATTATTTTATAAATATTAATAATTACACAAAAAAAGTAGGGTCCCCCCCAAATTGGATCACCAGCCAAGGTAAAGCGGACAGCTGTGGTCTGGTATTCTCAGGGTGGGAAGGTCCATAGTTATTGGGCCTTCACAGCCTAAAAATAGCAGGCCGCAGGCACCCCAGACATGGCACCTCCACTAGATGCGCCAATTCTGGCGCTTCACCCCAGCTCATCCCGTGCCCTGGTGCAGTGGCAAACGGGGTAATAAATCAGGTTGATACTAGCTGTAAGGTCACCTGACATCAAGCCCAGGAGTTTGTGATGTCATGGCGTCTATTAGATACCCAACATCATAAACTGTCAGTACTAACAAAAAAAAATCGACAAAAGAAATTTATTTGAAAAAAACAGTCCCCAAAACATTCCCTCTTTCACCAATTTATTGTAAGAAAAAAAATAAAGGCGTCCCACGACGACTCTGGACCGTTTAGAATATGGGGGGGAGACACTCAGGGAACGTATCCCCCATTTTCTAGGAGTGCTGTCACGCTCCCTGGCTCCCCTGCCACGCTCCCTGGCTCCCCTGCCACGCTCCCCGGCTCCTTTGCTCTGTCCCCCGCTCCACGGCCTCCATGCTCCCTCACCTGCGTCCTCCAGGCAACCCGGTCCCCGGTCCCGGCGCCCATCTGCGATGCTGAGCGCTCCTGCCTCCTGTGCACCGCTCCCTGCTCTGGCTTCTGGCACCCGGGCCTCGCGCATGCGCATTAGGGCGCGCGCGCGGTCATTGACCCTCTCTTAAAGGGCCAGCGTCCTCCAACAGGATATTGAAGATTCAGGTGCAGGGTATATAGGGGATTCCTTTCCAAGTGGGCGGGGCCTGTTCTTCGTGTTTGCTAAGCTAGGAGTCAGGTCTCCCTGTGCCATTATCTCGTACTTACCTATCTCTCTTATAGAGCCGCTCCTGTCTCACCAACCGGTCCTGACGGTTCCAGAACCCTGAACGGACTGTCCGCCATCTTCTCAGTTCCTACCGTCTCCGATCCCTGGATCCGTGTGGTGACCGATCTCCCCGTTCCGCTGGTTTCGGACCCTGCCTGACATCATCTCGGCCTCCGAACCTGCGCTCCGTCACCCGGACTACCTTCAGAGACTCCGTGGTCCCAGGGACTTCTACACCCACTCCTCTGAACGGACTGTCCTGCTACCCGTAGTGCTTCGGCTACCGGGCACCTTGCCCTCGGTGGGGTGCTCAGTCCAGTGGATCCACCTCCTGGGCCTACCCGTCATCCTGTCCTAACAAGTGCAGACCCTTCATGTGAGGAGTGTGGGTGCAATGAATCTGCACTCACTCTCCCCGGGTTCACAGCAGCAGAGTCCATGTCGTAATGGTTGCTACCAAAGCTGCAATGCCCTGCTCATGAGGTAAGGGCATGCCTAATCAGGAGAACTATTCTACATTTCCAAATATTGGTATTTGCTGATATTATTGCTATTCCACCTACTATATATTGGGGATAGGATCTTGGAGATGGAATACCCTTTTAAGTCCAGTTATCCAGCGGAATGAATACTTAACAACAGAGCTCGCTATTTAGATGTGTTTTCTTGTGGCGTATAACGGACTCTCATGTTTGGTAGTCATTCAGCAGGGCAACTATAAAAGCAAATCCCTCCATTTGGAAATGTAGTATAGCTCTCCTGATCAATTATGTTCCTTACCTCATGAGCAGGGCATTGCAGTAATAATAATAATTTATTCATTTATATAGCGTTATTAATTCCATAGCGCTGTATGTCTTTGGAGTGTGGGAGGAAACCGGGGTACCCGGAGGAAACCCACGCAAACACGGGGAGAACATACAAACTCCTTGCAGATGGTGCCCTTGGTGAGAGTTGAACCCAGGACCTCAGCGCTGCAAGACTGCAGTGCTAACCACTGAGCCACCGTGCCACCCATTTAGCTTACAGATGCATAACCACCACTCACTGTGTCTGAACACAGGAAGCTGAGCTGACAGCCACTCTGTGCATGCGGCAGCGTCTATTGTGAAGGAGAGGGCCGCGGGGGATCAACGCTGCACAGGTACCGTGGGACACCGGGGAACACCGGTGGGGTTATAGGGGGTGACCTGGCAGGGCCTGGGGAGGAGTTTTCTGTCGCATGTGTCATGGCACATGCGACAGAAATCAGAGGAGTAGGGTGAATGCGGCCGGCGCGCTGCTGTGCGCGCGGCCATCTTGGATTTCTGGGAGGGCATCAGGGGGGGCACTTTGGCGACACCGGGGGACCGGGGAGGAGATTTATCATGCTTGTTCATGCCAGATGGGAGATAAATATTTTTTTACCGGCGCTGTCATTTACTGTAACGTGATCATCAGTGTACGGTGTATACCTGTGATCACGTGAGCGGGGACCGGAAAAACCGTCCTGAATCATGATCTCCAGGGTCTCAGCTAGCCATGAAACCCTGGAGATTTTCTGATGCTGGGGGGCGACCTTATGGACTGACATGCTCCAAACTTTTGGTGCTGAATAATGCTATATTTCCAGCCTAAGTTAAGTCTTACGCTCTAAGTTGATTGTGAACCTTGTCTACTTGTTACATCTTACTGTCATCTGGAACATATTTTATGTACATGATCTATTGATCACTTGTTTAACTTACACTGTGGTGTGGAATTTTTAATGTAATAAAATAATTGTTTATATTGGGAATATTTTGGTATATACAGTTAGGTCCAGAAACATTTGGACAGTGACACAATTTTCGCGAGTTGGGCTCTGCATGCCACCACATTGGATTTGAAATGAAATCTCAACAACAACAGAATTCAAGTGCAGATTGTAACGTTTAATTTGAAGGTTTGAACAAAAATATCTGACAGAAATTGTAGGAATTGTACACATTTCTTTACAAACACTTCACATTTTAGGAGGTCAAAAGTAATTGGACAAATAAACCAAACCCAAACAAAATTATTTTATTTTCAATATTTTGATGCGAATCCTTTGGAGGCAATCACTGCCTTAAGTCTGGAACCTATGTACATCACTAAACGCTGGGTTTCTTCCTTCTTAATGCTTTGCCAGGCCTTTACAGCCGCAGCCTTCAGGTCTTGCTTGTTTGTGGGTCTTTCCGTCTTAAGTCTGGATTTGAGCAAGTGAAATGCATGCTCAATTGGGTTAAGATCTGGTGATTGACTTGGCCATTGCAGAATGTTCCACTTTTTTGCACTCATGAACTCCTGGGTAGCTTTGGCTGTATGCTTGGGGTCATTGTCCATCTGTACTATGAAGCGCCGTCCGATCAACTTTGCGGCATTTGGCTGAATCTGGGCTGAAAGTATATCCCGGTACACTTCAGAATTCATCCGGCTACTCTTGTCTGCTGTTATGTCATCAATAAACACAAGTGACCCAGTGCCATTGAAAGCCATGCATGCCCATGCCATCACGTTGCCTCCACCATGTTTTACAGAGGATGTGGTGTGCCTTGGATCATGTGCTGTTCCCTTTCTTCTCCAAACTTTTTTCTTCCCATCATTCTGGTACAGGTTGATCTTTGTCTCATCTGTCCATAGAATACTTTTCCAGAACTGAGCTGGCTTCAGGAGGTGTTTTTCAGCAAATTTAACTCTGGCCTGTCTATTTTTGGAATTGATGAATGGTTTGCATCTAGATGTGAACCCTTTGTATTTACTTTCATGGAATCTTCTCTTTACAGTTGACTTAGAGACAGATACACCTACTTCACTGAGAGTGTTCTGGACTTCAGTTGATGTTGTGAATGGGTTCTTCTTCACCAAAGAAAGTATGCGGCGATCATCCACCACTGTTGTCATCCGTGGACGCCCAGGTCTTTTTGAGTTCCCAAGCTCACCAGTCAATTCCTTTTTTCTCAGAATGTACCCGACTGTTGATTTTGCTACTCCAAGCATGTCTGCTATCTCTCTGATGGATTTTTTCTTTTTTTTCAGCCTCAGGATGTTCTGCTTCACCTCAATTGAGAGTTCCTTAGACCGCATGTTGTCTGGTCACAGCAACAGCTTCCAAATGCAAAATCACACACCTGTAATCAACCCCAGACCTTTTAACTACTTCATTGATTACAGGTTAACGAGGGAGACACCTTCAGAGTTAATTGCAGCCCTTAGAGTCCCTTGTCCAATTACTTTTGGTCCCTTGAAAAAGAGGAGGGTATGCATTACAGAGCTATAATTCCTAAACCCTTTCTCCGATTTGGATGTGAAAACTCTCATATTGCAGCTGGGAGTGTGCACTTTCAGCCCATATTATATATATAATTGTATTTCTGAACATGTTTTTGTAAACAGCTAAAATAACAAAACTTGTGTCACTGTCCAAATATTTCTGGACCTAACTGTAGGGGTGTAGTGATGTTGTATATTACAGGTGTATATAGGGGTGTAGTGATGTAGTATATTACAGGTGTATATAGGGGTGTAGTGATGTATATTACAGGTGTATATAGGGGTGTAGTGATGTAGTATATTACAGGTGTATATAGGGGTGTAGTGCTGTAGTATATTATAGGTGTATATTGGTGTGTAGTGGTGTAGTATATTACAGGTGTATATAGGGGTGTAGTGCTGTAGTATATTACAGGTGTATATGGGTGTGTAGTGGTGTAGTATATTACAGGTGTATATAGGGGTGTAGTGCTGTAGTATATTACAGGTGTATATAGGGGTGTAGTGCTGTGGTATATTACAGGTGTATATAGGGGTGTAGTGCTGTAGTATTTTACAGGTGTATATAGGGGTGTAGTGGTATAGTATATTACAGGTGTATATAGGGGTGTAGTGATGTAGTATATTACAGGTGTATATAGGGGTGTAGTGATGTAGTATATTACAGGTGTATATAGGGGTGTAGTGCTGTGGTATATTACAGGTGTATATAGGGGTGTAGTGGTGTAGTATATTACAGGTGTATATAGGGGTGTAGTATATTACAGGTAAAAAGGGGTGTAGTGCTGTAGTATATTACAGGTGTATATAGGGGTTTAGTGGTGTAGTATATTACATGTGTATATGGGTGTGTAGTGATGTAGTATATTACAGGTGTATATGGGGGTGTAGTGGTGTAGTATATTACAGGTGTATATAGGGGTGTAGTATATTACAGGTAAAAAGGGGTGTAGTGCTGTAGTATATTACAGGTGTATATAGGGGTTTAGTGGTGTAGTATATTACATGTGTATATGGGTGTGTAGTGATGTAGTATATTAAAGGTGTATATGGGGGTGTAGTGCTGTAGTATATTACAGGTGTATATAGGGGTGTAGTGCTGTAGTATATTACAGGTGTATATAGGGGTGTAGTGATGTAGTATATTACAGGTGTATATAGGGGTGTAGTTCTGTAGTATATTACAGGTGTATATGGGGGTGTAGTGATGTAGTTTTTTTCCAGGTGTAGTATATCGGGGTGTAGTGATGTAGTATATTACAGTTGTATATAGCGGTGTAGTGATGTACTATATTACAGGTGTAGTATATGGGGGGTTTAGTATATTACAGGTGTAGTATATGGGGGTTATAGTATATTACAGGTGTAGTATAGGGGGTGTAGTGGTGTAGTATATTACAGGTGTATATAGGGGTGTAGTGGTGTAGTTTATTACACGTGTAGTATATGGGGGTGTAGTGGTGTAGTATATTACAGGTGTAGTATAGGGGGGTGTAGTATATTACAGGTGTAGTATATGGGGGTGTAGTGGTGTAGTATATTACAGGTGTAGTATAGGGGGGTGTAGTGGTGTAGTATATTACAGGTGTAGTATATGGGGGTGTAGTGGTGTAGTTTATTACAGGTGTAGTATATGGAGGGTGTGTAGTGATGTAGTATATTGGGTAGAACTAAGTTAATTATATTAGTCCGGCCCTCAAAAACCATCCCAATTTCTCATGCGGCCCCATGGGAAAATTAATTGCCCACCCCTGGTTTAGGGGGATCTGATTTTGTATCCCTGCCCATCAGTTATGTGACCACAGCATTATGTGGAGAGCAGCATCCTCTTCATTATCTGCGAGACCCAGCTCTGTAGGGAAAATAGCGGCTTCACCAGGTCCTGCTACTAAGAGCAATAAATAGGACTGAGCTGTAATACTGGATATTGTTATGTTATATGGTCGTGTTACACAATCTACAAGTGCACAAAGATATTAAATTCAACACGCGAAAAGTGGGCCTGTGTACCCCCAAATGCCAGGGCTGAATTTTATTCCCAGTCCGACCCTGCCGCAGGGTCCACTGCTCTTGCGACCGGAGTGGGACCCGCCGCTTCTCCGTCATCCTGCACCGCTGCGGGAGCCACCGCTCCACCATCGCCATCAAGTGCTGACATTCTTTCGGTCTTTCCCCCTTGGTTTTTCGACAGCAGTCTCGTGGGACCCACTGTCCTTTGCGCTTCCTGTCTTGGGAGTCACCGCCCGTGTTCCCAGGGGGCGGGGCTTCAATTTGCACCTTTTTTGGGGAAGAAGATGATGGAGTTGTCGTTTTTGGCGCCAAAGATGGCGGCAGTTCAAAATTTTTCTACAGTTCACAGAATTGAAAGCAAGGCACACGTCATCTACAGATTGGGTAGGAATCCTGTTCGTGACGCCAGGTTCGGGTTGTTGCGGGTGGGGGCCGCTGCCGCTTCTTCCAGGGGCCTGCTCGGATCCGGGTTCGCTCCTGCGGCTCGAGTGGTCACCGGACCCGGGCTCGCACGGCCGCCCGTCCTCACAACCGTCGGAAAGGGGATACTTACAAGGGAGGTATTGTGTCTGTGACGCCACCCGTGGGTTGCAGTGAGGGATGGTGCACCGCCGCTGCCTGGTGATGGGGCGCCCGGGGCTGATAGAGCGGGGCAGCAAGGTGGGATCCCCTCCACGGGTAGGGGAAGTGTAGTCCCGGGGCCCGCGGTCTGAACACGGGAGTGATGACTGCTGGAGGTGGCGGGCTGGGCTGGACCGGGGGACAATGGTGTACTCACAGTTCAGTAATTTCACACAAGTCCAGTAGTAAACCAAGGTGTCAGTGGTCAGCTGCCTTTGGAGGGTGCATTCGGGTCCCGCACCCAGGTTAATGAACAGGTTTTTGGACGACTTCGCTTGGAACAGTGCAGTCCACTCCCTGTTCTGTGTGTGTTGGGAGCTGTACCAAAATAGCCAAATATTCCCAATATAAACAATCATTTATTACATTATAAAAATCCACACCACAGTGTAAGTTAAACAGGTGATCAATAGATCATGTACATAAAATATGTTCCAAATGACATTAAGATGTAACAGGTAGACAAGGTTCACAATCAACTTAGAGCGTAGGACTTAACTTAGGCTGTAAATATAGCATTATTCAGCACCAAAGATTTGGAGCATGTCTGTCCATAAGGTCCAAGCACAAATATGCTGTCGCTCTTTCAGAAGCCCTTTTATTATAGGTGAACCATCCACTTTCATGTCATGCAAACATTCCTTCTCAGTGACTCCGCCTCGACGCGTTTCCCCACACGGAAAGTGTGGTTCATCAGGAGGCTATGAGGTTAAATACATTTAATCAGCATCAAGATATACAAAGATACACAGTTTGAAAACATTATCACAGTAGCGTGAACAAATAAGAACCCAATGATGCATTTAATACTTGCCCAAAGTGATATGAAGATTAGGTGTGCAGGTCCATGGCGTCAGGTAAACAGGATTGGCAGTGGTACAGATAGTACTGTGTAGATGACCACCACAGTCCAAGTGATCGCCATGGAGCTGCACCACCATATGTGGTATATATATACCATACATTATCTAATACATCTGAGGGCACAACAGGGCGGATGCTACCGGATGTCCGGTGTACGCCCCCTACATGACGCGCGCTTCATGCACGTGCCATATGGGGGCCCAAAGGGATCAATACACCTGCCGACCAGCTATGCTGATACATTCCAAGACCCGGCCGCGCATGCCCAGTATCGCGCGCACACTGTGCCCGCGCCGGACGGATGCCTGCTTGGGTCAAATTACATGGACGGGAATACAGGGACTACTGCGCATGCGCGCGGCCTCCATAGATACAGCAACAGCGTCCCTGGAGAGCCGCATCTCATGATCCAGTAAGAAGATCCTCGGCACGCATGCGCAGTGTCATAGAATTAGGACTTAGATAGTTTTCACAACCGCTGTTGAGGGTCACTCAGACAGCGGTGTTTAGATTATACTATTGAACACCGCATCCATCAAAGCTACCACCACGGGCCCTAAGACGTAGAAAAGACAATATAGATACTAAACTTAATTAGATTAAGCATGATAATATAAGATACACAAATATACATATGGCTAATACCATTTACATAAATAAACCTTATATATTCCTAGGGCAAGCACATATAAGGATAATCATAATAATATCCAGCAATATAGAAACCCCTTACAATAAGTGGGCAATCTTCCAGAGTAAAGCATAATAGGACCTTTAAACAGTATACACCCTGTCCATGCTACGTGGGGAGGAAGCAACTGAATACAAGCTGCTCGTTAAGCCCCCCTGGTGTAAGGGAGCCCAACTTGAAAATCCACGCTGACTCCTTCTGTAGAAGGAGCCTATCAAAATCTCCACCTCTAGGGTTAGGTTTTACCAGCTCTAATACAGAGAAACGAATATGAGTTAAATCACCCCTATGGGTCGCATTCATGTGGCGGGAGATTGGTGTGTCTCGTTTATTCCGAATATCGGATAAATGCTCCCCCACTCTCCTCCGGAGTTCTCTCAGGGTCTTGCCCACGTAGTCCATAGGACACGTGCAGCATGCCCTGTAGACAACTCCGGAGGTCCTACAGTTACTAATGTTGGGAGCTGTGGCCCGCGAAAGCTGACCCTTGGGATCTCAGTGGGTTTTGGTGGACACCCTATCCTCCGCGTTGGGCTTCCGTTTCGCTCTATTTGGGCAGTTAACTGGAACCTTGTCCCCGGCTGGTTAATTCGAGAGGGTCTTGCAACCTTCCTCGCCCTAGAGTCCAGGCACCTCGACTGTGCACTGCCTCCGGACCGGATTCCTGCTGTCGGCACCGGCGGGCAACAACCCTGCCCCGGTCCACTTTAGGTCTCCCGCGACCGGATCACCGTCGCCTGTGGCCCTGTTCACTGTCCGCCACCTAGCCAGGTAGTTCAAGGGCTCCTACCCCTGACTACACTTCTCAGTCTGTACTTCACTTCCACTCCACTTCTCTCTGACTCAGACTGAACCCTTGTGTTCCCGCCTCTGACACCTCAGGACCCCTAGGTGGGCGTTCTCAACCAGCTGATCTCGCCCACTGGTGTGTCCTTATTGTCACGAGGGGGTGGCTAGGGTTTAAAGGCTGTGTTGGTTGTACCTGGGTGTGGTTTTTTGGTGGTAACAAGGAGGATGTACACTTTTGTGACTACCTGGTTTTGCCAGGGCGTCACATATCTATGTCCCTCTGTCTGTCCTCCGTCCCCTCTTTTTAATTACAGCAGTGGTGACATCTAGTGCACTCACTGGTCTAGGCACTATACAGGGTGAGTGGAGGGTATAGTTAGGGACTATTCATGTGACTGCGATGATAAGAAGGACTCGTATAGGGATGATAGGGGATGATAGGGGAGCTCAGGGTTCAGACATGGGTTAGTGCCCCGACCTTCACTCCCTATCGTCAGGAGCTTCGTCTCCCTTTCCATCCCCGTTATAAACTCTATATTGCACCGTGCGCCCGACATCCCCTTGTCTAAGCGTGACAATTACACAAATAGCTCTCATTTAAATGGACACTGTGTAATGCCTTCATTTCCCTGTGGTGGCCCTGCTCATAAATATTACAATTACCGGTGATCAGTAAGTATAGCAATACTCTTACACATCATCACATCAACAATAAGGACAGTTTATGAAATGAAAATTTTGTTCAGGCTTCTTCAAGTGATGCAGTTAGGAGCCAGAATATCATGGGGAGGACTTTTCACTGTCACCATGAGGGTTGACTGGGGGTGGAAATATTCATGCTATGGTGCAGAATGATCTGATAGAGGTGCAGAATTTAAGGAGTTTGACTTACAGCACACAAGACTGCCAGAAATCAAACATCCATCAATCACATGGTCCGTTGATATCTGTGCACAGGAACTCTCTCGAGAACAGGAGCCATGGTACTTTTGGTCATGCAGAAATCCATCCGCCAAAAATATGTTTTAGTCATTGCTATCATTTTGAAAACAATTTTTTAGCCGAAAAACCTATTTTATACAAAATTATATCCAAAGCTGCCAAAACCCAAAGGGAAAATGAGAGCCAAGTGCTGTTTGTAAGCCACTGGTTTTGGAACATCTATGGTGACCAGTGAATAGAGGCAGCTTTAAGGGGGCTTTACACGGTAGCGATATCGTTAGCAATTTGTAGCGATAGCGAGCGTGTAAGCACCCGCCCCCGTCACGCATGCGATTGTTTGTGATCGCTGCCGTAGCGAACATTATCGCTACGGTAGCGTCACACATACTTACCTGGTCGGTGGCGTCGCTGTGACTGCCGAACAATCCCTCCTTAAAGGTGGAGGGACGTTCGGCATCACAGCGACGTCACCACATTGTCACTAAGCGGCCGGCCAATCAAAGCGGAGGGGCGGCGATGAGCAGGACGTAACATCCCACCCACCTACTTCCTTCCTCATTGTGGCCGGCGGCAGGTAAGGAGACGGTCCTCGCTCCTGCGGTGTCACACATAGCGATGTGTGCTGCCGCATGAGCGATGACCCACCTGGATAAACAACCCTTACCGATTTTTGAGTTTGGGACAACCTCTCCATGGTGAACGATTTTCACCATTTTTGAGGTCGCTTAAGGTCGCTGGTCAGTGTCACACGCTGTGATATCGTTAATGATGCCAGATGTGCGTCACTAGCAACTTGACCCTGACGACAAAACATTAACGATATCGTAGCGTGTAAAGCCCCCTTTATACCTTGAAACATCATTCTTATAAAATCAGCAGGCTTGAACAGGGCAAGAAAGAAAGAGCATACACTGAGCAGGTTTTTTAGCCCCTCTTCCCCCACATTCCCCTTAAGGCCACTTTACACACTGTGGCAGATCTGTGGCAGATCTGTGGCAGATCTGTGGCAGATCTGTGGCAGATCTGTGGCAGATCTGTGGCAGATCTGTGGCAGATCTGTGGCAGATCTGTGGCAGATCTGTGGCAGATCTGTGGCAGATCTGTGGCTGCAGTGAAATTGTGGACAACTAGTGCCAGGTTTGTGGCTGTGTACAAATGGAACAATATGTCCATGATTTCACTGCAACCACAGATCTGCCAAAGATTTATCTCTGTGTGTAAAGTGGCCTTTAATCAAGCCCCAAGTGCATGCACATGCATATTTACCTGCAAATAAGAATTTCCTACTTTAATGTAACCCCAAAAACAGGTGTATTGATCAGCTGTTCTCAGTGGCAGCAAGCGGCTGGAAGTGCTCAGTTTCGTAGCTGCCCCGTCTTCTGATAGCATATGTGGCCGGGTCCTGCATATCCGCCTCCAATTCAAACCAATAGAAGGGGGGATATGCAGTACCTGGCTGCGGCCACTATCAGAAGACGGGGCAGCTCTGAATCTAAATATTTCTAGCCACCTGCTGCAGCTGCCAGCACCGAGAACATCTGACTGGCGGGGGTCCCAGGTGTCGGACTCTGGGCGATCGCACATCGAGAACATCCTAACAATAGGCCATTAATGTTAAAATAGTGGATAACCTATTTAGGCTGTTAACCATATGGAGAGTTACACCTTGACGTGGTAACTGGGCTCAAGTGAATTTGTCCAATTTTATTTGCAAAATAACTCCTTTTTGTCAAAAATTATTTTCATGTTTTCTGGGCAGTAAAGGGTACTTTACACACTGCGACATCGCTAGCGATCTCATTAGCGATGTGAAATTCTAGATCGCAAATGCGATCGTTCGAGATCGCACATACGTAAAATGACCTATGTGCGCTCTCGAAAGATCGCACTTGCGATCTAGAATTTCACATCGCTAATGAGATCGCTAGCGATGTTGCAGCATGTAAAGTACCCTTAAGGCATATTCTCTTTTCAATATTCACTATTAACATCCTTCAGTTATTTTTCCCTCCCGTTAACTTGACTTCAACTGTTATTTTGGATAATGTATTCTATGTTCAGTTTGCACCAGTTCAGACCTTCAGTTTAGGAAGTGCCGACAATTCTTCTAGACTGAATAGTCAGTAGACCTGTTAAAGAAACAGAGTAGGTAGGCGGACGGGCAGAAAAGAAGCAGAAAAGCCTACCCCCCTAAGCCCAGCCCCGATGCGCAAGCGATGCATGGATGATGTCATCATGAAATTTTAGAGGCAGATTGCTCAGCAACCAAAGATCGGATTTCTTCACTGCAGGTATCCATTTAATCAGCATCACAGCGCCATTATGGCCATTTATAGTGATAAATCCTGCTGATGGGTTCTCTTTAAGATTCTTTTTTTTTACATTTGAATGTGGTAAAATGAAAATATTCCCTTGAGCTTACCTTTACCATACTATCCTCTGCTGTTATCAGTATGGGAGGTGAGCGATAGTAAGTAAATGTTTATTCAAAGTCATTGAACACAATAAAACATTATTCTTACTGTCCTGCTCACCTGTCTTTACCCGCAGGTCATTGCCTTATCTCATCATCCTCGATGCCAGTTTAAACAAAAAATCTAGCAAAATGTGAAGAGACAGCAAGAAGCAATATAAACATTCTGGAAATTCCTCTTGATGAACTCTCTAACAACATTCCACTTTATCAAATGATATTAAAAAGTATTAAGTATATTGATGTGTTCTTCCTTCTGTCTGTGCTACAGGTAATTATCAAACTTAGATTTACCATCAGGGTATAATGAGACTACAGATAGCTGCTTGCATGAAAAGTCTGTCCTTCTGGGAAGCACTTGTATGTTAGGTGCACAATGACACCACAACGCTGCCATTTACAGTGTAGGGCTACTATCACTATTAGAGATGAGCGAACCCTGCTGGACACCTACAGTATTATCCGGAGCTTGAACGTGAAGGCTACAGCGTAACCAATCAACAAGCTTTTTGGTATGATGACAATATTTAGATGCTACTGGGAACTAAATAAATAAAAATATTTAAAAAAAATGAAGTGGGGTTCCCCTCTATTTTTGATAACTAGCCAAGGTAAAATAGACAGCCCTTCCCAGCATAAAAATAGCAGCCCACAGCCACTCCAGAATAGGTGCATCGATTAGATGTGCCAATTCTCGCACTTTCCCTGTCTCTTCCCTATTGCCCTGATGTGGTGGCAATAGGGGTAATGTTTTTGGGATTGATGTCAGTTGTGTAATGTCAGTTCTATCAAGCACAGGGGTTAGTAATGGAGAGGTATCTATCAGCCACCCCCATTATTAACCCAGTAAGTAAAAATACACACACACATACATACACACACACACACACACACACACGAATAAATAGTTTAATGGAATAAAGACTCCCCCACACTCCCACATTCACCAATTTTATTAATTAAAAAAAAAAATCCTCAAAGTTGTGACATAATATAATGGTGTAGTGCCCAGTATCCCACTACGTCCATCAAATCCTACAAAGCCTCGTTCTGAGAACAAGGCTCTATAGGTCATTTGCGGACAGCAGCAAACATGGAATTTCTCACGATCGAAGGCTGATGCCGAAACGAGTGTTGGAGTCTGGTGCCATTCCAGCAGGAGGACAAGCTAATGGGTAATGGCTTGTAATTCTTTAATCACCCTTTCTGCATTTGACTATTTATTATGACCCTTATATTTGAATGTTTGCACAGAGGAACTTATCAGTACAGTCATTCATAGTGTGATATGTTAATTTCCCTGTATGCTATGCACCTTATATATCACCACTAATGCAGATTGGAGCTTATACTGCCTTTAAGGCCACGTCTCACTAAGCAACATCGCTAGCAACATCGCTGCTGAGGCACGACTTTTGTGAAGTAACAGCAATGTTGCTCTATGTGACATCCAGCAACAACCCGGCCCCTGCTGTGAGGTCACCGGTTGTTGCTGAATGTCCTGGACCATTTTTTAGTTGTTGCTCTCCCGCTGTGAAGCACAGATCGCTGTGTGTGACAGCGACAGAGCAACAACTGCATGTGCAGTGAGAAGGGAGACGGCTTCTGCGGACGCTGGTAACCAATGTAAATATCGGGTAACTAAGAAGCCCTTTCCTTGGTTACCCGATATTTACCTTCGTTACCAGCGTCCACCGCTCTCACGCTGTCAGTGCGCGGCTCCCTGCTCTCTGCACACGTAGCCAGACTACACATCGGGTAATTAACCCGATGTGTACTCTGGCTAGGAGTGCATGGAGCCAGCTCTAAGCGGTGTGCGCTGGTAACCAAGGTAAATATCGGGTTGGTTACCCGATATTTACCTTAGTTACCAAGCGCAGCATCGCTTCCATGCGTCGCTGCTGGCTGGGGGCTGGTTGCTGGTAAGATCTGCCTGTGTGACAGCTCACAAGCAACCCATGTAGCGACGCTCCAGCGATCCCTGCCAGGTCAGGTTGCAGGTGGGATCGCTGGAGCGTTGCTTAGTGTGACGGTACCTTTATACTTACATGTTTGCACACAGGAATTCTTCAGTACTGTTTACCATGTTATATTATTATCCTGTATGCTTTGCACTTTATATAGTCCCACTCCTCCCCCTGCTATGTCGTCTCATTATTTATGTCATCCATTTTTTAGTCTTTCATAACAATATACCTAATAAAGATTTACCTTTTTATATTCTGGCATTGGGTATCTTTTTCCACTATTGGTTGATCTCTATTTAGACTCTTGCCCAATAAATATATACTGCTCAAAAAAATATGGTAATTTAGTGTTCCCTTTATTTTTTTAAGCAGTATATATATACAGCTCTGGCAAAAATTAAGAGACCACTTCCAAATTTTCAGCTTTTCTGATTTTTCTCTTTTAGGTATATTTTTGAGTAAAATGTAAATTGTTCTTTTACTCTATAAATTACTGACAATGTCTCAGAATTTCTAAGCAATAAATTTTGTATTTATTTTCTGAAAATGATAAATGGTCAAAATAACAAAAAAATCCATGGCTTTCAGACCTCAAATAATGCAAAGAAAACAAGTTCATAATCATTTAGAAACAACAATACTAATAATGTTTTACCTCAGGAACAGTTCAGAAATCAATATTTTGTGGAATAACCATGATTTTTAATCATAGCTTTCATGCGTCTTGGCATGCTTTCCACCAGTCCTTCACACTGCTTTTGGCTGACCTTATGCCACTCCTGGTGCAAAAATGTAAGCAGTTCTTTCTTTGATGGCTTGTGACTATACATCTTCCTCTTAATTACATTCCAGAGGTTTAGGGTTTTGATGTGGTGGTCCTTCAGCCACACATTGATTGACCTAGCTGTTTGGCATGGCGCACTGTCCTGCTGGAAAAACCTGTCCTCAGAGTTGGGGAACATTGCCTGAGCAAAAGGAAGCAACTGTTTTTCCAGGATAACCTTGTATGCGGCTTGATTCATACGTCCTTCGCAAAGCTGTTTGTTGAATTTTCTTTACCTAATTTTCATCTTTGCCCAACACTGGTCGTCTAATGGTTAGACGGGGACCTGGAGAGGAGTACAAGCCACAGTGTTTTGCACCCATTGTGAAATTTGTTGGAGGATCGGTGATGATCTGGGAATGCTTTAGCAAGGCCGGAATTGGGTAGGTTAATCTTTGCGAAGGACGTATGAATGAAGCCGCATACCAGGTTACCTTGGAACAACAGTTGCTTCCTTCTGCTCAGGCAATGTTCCCCAACTCTGAGGACTGTTTTTTTTCCAGCAGGATAATGTGCCATGCCACACAGCTAGGTCAATCAATGTGTGGATGAAGGACCACTACATCAAAACCCTATAATGGCCAGCCCAATCTCCAGACCTGAACCCCATTGAAAACTTCTGGAATGTAATCAAGGAAGATGAATAGTCACAAGCCATCAAACAAAGAAGAATTGCTTACATTTTTGTGCCAGGAGTGGCATAAAGTCACCCAAAAGCAGTCTGAAGGACTGGTGGAAAGCATGCCAAGACGCATGAAAGCTGTGATTAAAAATCATGGTTATTCCACAAAATATTGATTTCTGAACTCCTCCTGAGGTAAAACATTATTAGTATTGTTGTTTCTAAATGATTATGAACTTGTTTTCTTTGCATTATTTGAGGCCTGAAAGCAATGCATTGTTTTGTTATTTTGACCATTTCTCATTTTCAGAAAATAAGTACAAAATTTACAATTTACATTTCCCTCAAAAACATACCTATAAAGAGAAAAATAAAAAAGCTGAACATTAATTTTTGCCAGATTATATATATATATATATATATATATATAAAATCTCCTTTCTTTGCCATATAATAATGTTTTATCTTAAACTAAACATACTATAAGAAATTATTATTATAGGCCTTCTTTCTTTGGTTGAATTTTGGTTTCGCTTGCTTCTTGCTTGTGGTAGCTTCTTTGAGGTTGTGATTACGTTTCTTTTGCAGGATACATTTCACTCTTTTGCTGAGACATGAGTTCAATGGAAAGTAATAAAGACTGAAAGGCGCCAGGTGACTTCTGATCTTTGGTGACGGGCCACCGATCTATTGAGTTGAGTAATCCTGCTTTATGCTTAAATGGGGTGAGATTTCGATGGCAGATCCTGTCTCTAGATCCAAGAGACCAGGCATTTTTGCACAAGTTCCTCCTGAAAGACATCAGGTTATACACGAGGAAGAATGATGACAATACCACCTCTGTCAGATCAGCAGAGATCGTAGGGGCAGGGCGAGGCTGAGGGTTTGTGAACACCATAAAAATATATTGTGAGATTTGTTAAGATCTCTAGTTTTGAAATAATGGATGTTGAATTTGGCATCAGTGAATTGTTTGATAATCTAATTGTGCAAAATGTCTGATAATCTACGCCAACTGGTATGATGTAATAGGTCACACAAAAGAGCATTTTGTACAAGCACAATCCCAATGAGCATTAAAATGTTGGCCTTTCACAAATATGTTTATAGTCATCTCTGGCATGCAGCTGTGAAAGCCAAAAATGTGGTCCTTTCAGGCAACAAAACACATAACACTTAATTAGCTGAACAGTTACAGACTGAAGCCGAGCACTTTCCATAAGTCAGGTGTGGATCTCGAAATCTAAAAGCTGTGATATAGTAGAGTATGACAATAACAGTGCCATGCACTGCGCAAAGAGTGACAGTGTACAAACAGCAGTGACATATGTGATAATGACACAAAAACAAAAAAAAAGCCATGTAGTGTTGAAATAATAGTGCCAAATGGTAAGGCTCACTCCATATTTTGACAAAGGGTGAATATTAATATTTTGATGAATGTACTCACTAAAGCCTCCCACACACAATAGACCAATATTGGCCAAACTTGATGGGTTTGACCAAGATTCTAGTGTGTGTATAGGAGCCCTAAAAAATGTATTGTGAATGGAAGATGAACGAAAGCTCTTGTGCATGGCAGAGCTAACTGAGATAGGTCCCGGTGAAACAATTAGCTGAAAGATTGTATGGCCAACAGCCAAAGCACAGCCTTAATGTTTTTGTCATGGCCGAACGTGTGGACACCCTTGAAATTGTTCCAGAAAATAAAGTATTTCTCCCAGAAAATTATTGCAAATGCATGTTTTGTTATCCACATTTACTTCCTTTGTGTGGATTGGAACAACACAAAAATGCACAGAAAAAAAGGCAAATTGAACATAATTTCACACAAACCCCCAAAATGGAGTTGCCACTTTTTCAAAACTGTGGGTACAACTTTATTTCAAGCATTTGACGCTCGTTCAAACTCATCTGTAGAAAGTAACAGTAATGGGAAATATGAAATTCACACCTAAAACCAGATAAAAGGGGAGAAGTTGAATTAATCTTTGCATTGCGTGTCTGTGTGGGCCACACTAAGCACGGAAAACAGAAGATGGGAAGAGAACTGTCTGAGGAACTCAAAACCAAAATTGTTGAAAATTATCAACAATCTCAAGGTTACAAGTCTATCTCCAGAGATCTTGATGTTCTTTTGTCCACAGTGCACAACATAGTCAAGACGTTTAACAACCTATGGCACCATAGCTTATCTCCCTGGACAAGGATGGCAGAGAAAAATTGATGGAAGGTTGCAAAGCAGGATCGTCCAGAGGATGGATAAGCCGCCCCAATCAAGTTCCAAAGAACCCTAGAGTTTTATATGAAGTTATGGTCAATTTGTCTTTTTTTCTTTGCTTTTTTGTTTGTTGTTCCAATATACGTTAAGTAAATAAACGTTGTATAACAAAATATGTGCAATTGTAATAATAATTTTCTGGAAGAAATATCTCATTTTCTGGCTTTGGCCGGCTGTGCTGGCTGCTGTGTGGCCGGCCGTGCTGGCTATGTGGAGCAAGGCAGTGCGGGGGTGAGATGCTCTGTCGGCAGTGCGATCTTCAAATAATGCCGCCAGAAGTCGCCGCCTGCGCAGATGGAGCTCTTGCTCAATGACAATCTGAGAGCTCAATCTGTGCACGCGCCGAGTCCTGGCGGCATTATTTGAAGATCACACCGCCAACAGAGCATCTCACCTCCGCACTGCCTAGCTCCACACAGCGCCCACCGCAGCCAGCGCTGCCCCGCACCGCCGACAGACAATCTCACCCGCCGCAGACAGAATAGCCCAGCACCGCCGACAGAGCATCTCAAACCCACATTAAGCACAGCCCCGCCAACAGAACATCTCACCCACCGCACCTCCCTGCTCCACACACTGCCCACTGCAGCCAGCACAGTGCCCATTCTCCACCTCCCGGTAAGCTACATTCGGATTTTAAGACGCACCCCTCATTTTTCTCCCAAATTTTTGGGAGGAAAAGTGCGCCTTATAATCCGAAAGATACGGTACACCATCTTCCACATATGCAGCCAAGCACTAAGCTATCATTAAAAATTTTTCCTGTCTAATAGGGCCTTAAAGTGCCTTTGTAACGCATCATACATAAAGTCTATGTGCACATGCTCAGTATTTGCAGAAGATTTTCTATACTAAAAACTTGGCAAGAAAATTGCTGGGTACAACATGGATGCCTTTGAATTATTTTTACTTGTGGTTTTGATGAGTTTTTATGTGTTTTTTTATGCATTTTATTTGTATGGAGTAGAAAAAACCACTGCGAAAATGCACAAAGAAGAGAGTAGACTTATGTCTATTGAGCAAGATCACGCCTCCAGTGAAATTCCTCTAATAAACAGGAGGAATCCCACGAGTCAAAGATGCAATTACCCAGCAGGGTTGCAGATCATTGATGTCCCTGCTCGGTGAGCGGCCGAGAGAACCAAGTCATTGGTTTCAATACCTGCAATTACGCAGTTTTATAGACTCACTGACTCTGGGATCCGAGATTCATAGGGATCTGACTCCATTTGAAAAGCTATGCTTCTTTCGAGAAACACCCTCTCACACAGTCTCGATAATCTACAACATAACGGTGTCCGGGGGGGGGGGGAGATGACCTGCCGGGGTACGTCAGGCATTGGCAATCAGAACTGAGCCGGACCTTTCCTAAAGCACAGTGGCATAAGTCATTTAGCTTAACACATAAATCCACTATTTCTTGTAGAATGCAGAAACTCAATTATAAAATCCTCTCACGGTGGTACAGGACACCCGCTAGACTGCACAAAATGTTCCCAGACGTCCCGGACACTTGTTGGAGGTGTCACACCTCGGTGGGCACAGTGCTGCATGTTTGGTGGACATGTCCAGGGATACAGGGGCTATGGGAAGAAGTCTTTGCTCTCTACAATCATTTGCATCACACGGAAGTGACACCCTTACCGGAAGTGGCTCTCTTGTCAATGTATGCGGGGGTAAAGAGGGGTCTGCTATCGTACTTCATGATCTCAATGAGGCAGATCATACCGAAATATTGGAGGTCCACGTATGCGCTGGGGAGAGCAGACTGGGTGGAGGCCGTTGATACCCTGCGACGTCTTGAGGAGATGAGAGCTTTTGATGAAGGGAGAGACTCCCTATGCTTCTCTACCTGGTACCCATGGCTCCAATTAAGAGAGACACAGCAATTCCAAACTTGGCAGCTTATGGGTACTTTACCACAATGAATGTTGAGGTGGGGTGGGCTGGATTCCCCAATAAGAAGGTGGTGTGGTATCACGTCACAGAACCTCTCCTTCCTTCCCCGTTCCCCCTCCTCCCTTGGCTTCTCCTTCCCCTTTTCTCATCTCATCTTTTTATTTTTCTTTTTCTACCTCTCTTTCATCTAATTGATATGCATAGGTTTTCGTGTTCAATTACAAGACTTTACAGAAGGATGTTGCCTTCCATATTCTAAATAGAACAAGATAAAGGATTACCATACATTTAGCTCTTGAGGTTATTTGGGACAGCATACAGATATTATTTCATGCAAGATGCCTGACAATTCTACTGTACTTTATGCGTATGAGATTCATAGGACCAGGTTATATTATAACCTTTCCATACTGTGTAAAATTGGGCAACACGAAATATCTATGTACACTGTTTGTTATATAAAGTTTTGAAATAATAAAGAAATATTAAACGAAATTCCTCTAATAACGCTCACTTGAACTTAATTTTTTTTTAACTACGGTATTTTGATGCCAATTCGCCAAATACTATGATAGCTAATATTTCTACAATGGAGAGGAAAAATTAAAAAAAAAGTTTTATTCTGTTTTGTTTTTGCTTATTACATGGTGTGTCCAGTTCAACATGAAAAATGTAGTGAAAGAAACCCTTTAAAAGACATGCCAATACGCCAGAACTATTACCTGCAACCAGGGGCCAGCATACTTTTCTGTCATGGTGTAAGACAATTTTGTGGTAAAATTTTGATGAATTTAACAGGTGGGCTTTTCCAGTTTTATCTACTTTTGCAGGGCTGACCTGGCATAAAACTAAGAAAAGTTGCAAAATGTTTGCGACATATCAATTTCTTGATGAATGGTGAAAGGTTCTCTATCACTCGGTGGCTTGAACACCAACGTGGTTTCTTTCTGGATCACAGATTGTCACATCTATTCCTTTTACACAGGGAATACAAAACCTTGTATCATTATAAAAAAGGACTTATGTCTGACTCTAGCTACCGTATGTGCCAGTTGGAGGAATTGAGTCTTATGTACATGTTCTTGGGCTCTTTCTGGTATAGGATGCTCAATATTATCTAGGAGGTTTATGTCTTGAGATTATCTGTCTCTCCAGTGGTTTGTCTGTTAAAGAATAAAACAAGCGTAGTAGGGTCTTACCCAATATAAAAAAATTAGGTGAAAACGCAGCCCGCTTATGTGGTTGTGTGACACACAACCAGTATGAAAGTGATATCAGATGCCACAAGGTCCACAATCTCTCCAATCAGAGCTGGGGGTGGGTGAAACAAAGTTCACCCAGCTCCAGCCAATGATCAGTGCTATAGCTGCACTGATCATGGCTGGATTTCAAGTGGGTCGTTAACACTAGAAGTCCCAGAGAGGAGTCATTTAACATTTCTACCTTTGGAACCCAGAGATGGGTCGAATGACCTGAAGGATTTTAGCTAACATCCTATAATCACCGTCTTTTCTTCTGTAATTAAGGCCATTACTGTCGCACCACAGGAGGTTGTTGTTTTCCACTGAGTTTAGCCATTTAGTTTCTAGTTAGTTTTTTTCAGTTTATCATCAGTCATTTGACCCTCTTTCGGGACTTCAGGGGGGAGCTCGAAATTTCTGGGACTTCTATGGGTTGAAGATGTTCAGGAATGCAGCTGCAGATGGCCCTTTTCTATAAGCTTTCTATTTTTTATCCCCAAAATGCCGCCCGCCTGACATGTGCTGCCCTGGGTGGACCGCCGCCTCCGCACCCCCTTTGCTACGCCACTGCGTTAGGTAATATGGGAAAATCCTGGTGATTGGTTCCCTTTAATATTCTACCACAACATCAGTCCATATAAGCGTTATTGACCGTACTTGGCAGCTTTAACAGAGAGAAGCTGGGAATATATTTCTCTTACTTCTGCATTGCCATTAATTCTTCAGCACCTTACAGACAAAATCATCGCGGTCTTCAGTGGGGTTCAATCTAAATTCCCTCTCAGTAAGTCATTAGAGTGTGGGAAGAAACGCATGCAAACCCTAGTTGAACATACAAACTTGTCCTTGGAACCCAGAACCTCGGCGTTGCAAAGCAACAGTCAAAGTTGAAGATAGATCTACATGCGTCTCTTAGGTCAAGTACACATCTTATCTATGCACCTAGCCTGAGCATTGTGGACTCTTTCTGACACATGCTTTTATATTCCAATATGGCTCCATTCACCAGATGAAGGCCAAAAGCGTGTTCTTTATCTTCTGTCTGGTTGCTTGTGTCCACAGAGAGTCATTACAAAAATGATATATTCCATGCAGTATATGTTTTTTTTAGAATAGGTTCCTATGGAGAATGGATGCCATATCATTAAGACTGTGCCTACTGTTGGGTGCATACCAGCAGAGTGTAGGTGCCTGATATTGTCCACAAACGCAGTGCTTTCTTAGCCTTATTTATCCATGTACCCACCCCACACACATATATTATTAACTATGAAAGTAATTGCTGAATAATGAAAGTATTTTACGCCAGAATTTTAAGTTCAAATCTTACAAAATTTGTGCACAACATGAAGTTGAACTTTTGCATTTTTCTGCCAGTATCAGGCGGCTCCGGCCAATTAGAGCAGAGTTGGGGTGGGACGTGGCGAGGCCCAGATGGCAAATTCATCAAAAGCTATGGGAAAACATCTGGCGGATGTGCACACCAGTTGTAAAACAACCTATACGATCTTCTCTAAGGAAAAAGCAACCAAATCAAAATTTGTCTTCACCTGATTGATCGTGTCACCTTACTATGGAGAATTAGATAACAATTTGGAGAAGATGGATGACATTTTGGAAGGATATTGGAACCAATGTTATTTTCCTCCAGAGACATTAATACTTTTAATAAGCCCGTTTCACTGAAAATATTTGAATCATCTGAACTGAACCTGAGAAGCATCCAAAGATGGTCCATGAACACTTTAAAGGGGACCTGTCACTAGATTTGGCGACTATAAGCTGCGTCCACCACCAGTGTGCTCTTATATACAGCATTCTAACATGCTGTATATAAGAGCCCAGGCTGCTCTGTAGAATGTAAAAATTACTTTATAATACTCGCCTAACGGGCGGTGCAGTGCAGACCGGTTGGATGGGTGTCTCCGTTCTCCGATTCTGGCGCCTCCTCTTTCGGCCATCCTTGTCCTTTTTCTGAAGCCTGGGTGCATAACGTGTCCTACATCATACACACAGGCCGGCATTGAGGTCCCACACAGGCGCACTTTGATCTGCCCTGAGCAGGGCAGAGCAAAGTATTGTAGTGCGAATGCCAGCCTCTGTGCATGACGTAGGACGCATCATGTACCCAGGCTTCAGAAGAAGGAGGAGAAAGATGGCCGAACAAGAAGGCATCGGACGAGGAGAATGGAGACACCCATCCGACCGGTCTGCATCACACCGACTATTTAGGTGAGTATTATAATGTGATTTTTACGTTCTACACAGCAGTCTGGGCTCTTATATACGGCATGTTAGAATGCTGTATAAAAGAGCTCACTGGTGGTGGCCGCAGCTTATAGTCGCCAAATCTGGGGACAGGTTCCCTTTAATCAGTTTCATCCCACTATCAAATAAATAGACAACTACTCTAGTACAGAAATAAACATTCTGGAACATTTTGTAATAATAATTTATATTTCTATAGCGCCAACATATTCCGCAGCCCTTTACAATTCAGAGGGGACATGTACAGACAATATGAGACAATACAAAATTCAGATACCAAGAGTAGTGATGGCCCTGCTTATAAGCTAAAGGCCCCTTTACACACTGAGCCTTTCTAGCGATCTGACCTGGCCGGGATCGCTGGAAAGTCTCTACATGGTCGCTGGTGAGCTGTCAAACAGGCAGATCTCACCAGCGACCAGCCACCAGCGACTCGTGTAACGATGCTGCACTTGGTAACCAGGGTAAATATCGGGTGACCAAGTAAATCGCTTTGCTTGGTTACCCGATATTTACCCTGGTTACCAGCGTACACCGCTTACAGGCTGCCACAGCTGGCTCCCTGTACACGTAGCTAGGGTATATATCGGGTTACTAAGCAAAGTGCTTTTCTTAGTTACCCGATATTTACCCTGGCTACGTGTGCAGGGAGCTAACGCTGGCAGCCTGTAAGCAGCGGACGCAAGTAACCATGGTAAATATCGGGTAACCAAGCAAAGCGCTTTGCTTAGTTACCCGATATTTACCCTGGTTACCAGCGTACACCGCTTACACACAGTCGCTGCTCGTTGGTCCCCGCTGTCAAACACAGCGATGTGTGCGGCACAGCGGGAAACAATGGACCAAAAAATTGTCCTAAACAACTTGTAGCGATCAGCAACCTCACAGCGGGGGCCAGGTCGCTGATGCGTGTCACACACTGCAATGTCTCTGGGGAGGTCGCTATTACGTCACAAAACCGGTGACGTTACAGCGATATCGCTAGCGATGTTGCAGTGTGTAAAGTGGCCTTTACAGTCTAAGAGGAGACTGAGGAGGCACAAAAGGTGAATGGATACAACGTCAAGATACGGAACAATAAACTAGAGTTCTTGAACTAGAAGCCAATTGACCATCCACAGAAACTTGTCAACAGTTATTGCCTATTGTCTACAGTTAGGCTATGTGCGCACGTTGCGTGTTATCATGCTTTTATGCTGCGTTCTGCACTGCAGCATAAAAGCATGCGTCCTATGTCCCCAGCACAATCTATGAAGATTGTGCAAATTCCATCGGCACGTTGCGTTTTAGAACGCAGCGTTTCGGCTGCTGCCAAGATGCTGTGTTCTAATAAGCAACATCACTTCTTTTGTGCATTTTAGTTGCAATGTCAGTCTCTCTCTTTGTCTCCCTGTCGGTCTCTCTGTCTCCCTGTCGGTCTCTCCCTCCCTCCCCTCTCTCATACTCACCGATCACTGACCGATCACCAGTGCGGCGCTGCACGGCTGTCACACTGCGGCAGCTTCTCCAGCTTTTGAAAATGCTGGCCTCTCATTATTCCATCTGGTATTCACTGCTTCCCCCGCCCACCGGTGCCTATGATTGGTTACATTCAGACACGACCCCATGCTGAGTGACAGCTGTCTCACTGCAACCAATCACAGCCGCCGGTGGGCGGGTCTATGCAGTGCAGTAAAATAAATAAATAAATAAAATTAAAAAAAAAACGGCATGCGGTCCCCCCCAATTTTGATACCAGCCAGGGTAAAGCCACACGGCTGAAGGCTGGTATTCTCAAGATGGGGAGCCTCACGTTATGGAGAGCCCCCCAGCCTAACAATATCAGCCAGCAGCCGCCCGGAATTTCCGCATCCATTAGATGCGACAGTCCCGGGACTCTACCCGGCTCATCCAGAATTGCCATGGTGCAGTGGCAATCGAGGTAATAAACAGTTAATGGCAGCAGCCCATAGCTGCCACTAAGTCATACGTTAATCATTGCAGGCGTCTATGAGACACCCCCAATGATTAACCTGTAAGTGAAAGTAAATAAACACATACACCCAAAAACATCTTTTATTTGAAATAAAAGCCCAAAAAACACCCTCTTTCACCACATTATTAAAATCCCCAAACACCCCTACAGGTCCGGCGTAATCCTCACGAGGTCCCACGACGCATCCAGCTCTGCTACATGAAGCTGACAGGAGCGGCAATAGAACACCGCCGCTCCTGTCAGCTCTACGCAGCAACAGAAGTGAGTTGCACTGTTAGTGGAGACGTCACTCAGTTACCCGCGGCCACAGGTCTCGGGTGGAGGACTCGAGCTGGCCGCGGGTAACCTGAGTGACGGCACCGGTGATCGCGCGGCTCACTTCAGTCACTCAGGAGATTTGAGTTCTTCACCTTTGATCGGAAATCAAGCTGCGGCACACGCACAGAGCCGCGCGATCACAATGAAGTCGGGTGAAGTTCATCCGAGTTCATTCTGATCGCGCGGCTGTCTTGCAGCCAGCCATGCTCTTTTTGACAGTGCTCTGCTGCAAGTCTATGGGGATGTAGCAGAGCCGAGTGGTACCGCACTGTCAAAAATGTGCATTCTGGATGCTTTTCCAAGCATCCAGAACGCATGAATTCTGCAGGAATTCTGCAGTAACAATGCGTCTCAGAACGCAGCTTTTTGGCTGCATTCTGAGACGCACATGCAGTGACATACAAGTTGCGGAATAGAACGCAACATGTGCACATAGCCTTAAGCCATTGTAAAAACATTAAAATTAATACATCTAGTTATTAAATATTTTATAGTAGGACATATATGTTCACAGTTCTGTTTATGTTGGAGGGCATAGTTTATTAATAGAGTTCTTATAAGGAATAAATATTAAAATATCCATATTGAATATACATAAGTGCTGACGTGGAAGGATATATATATTCTTTTGGAAGCTTCTAGAGATTACACCATGTGACATGCGTCCAGCAGTAATTTCCCTATATGGACTGGACAGTTGTCATATAACACACGATGGAGGGGGCTACTGGTCGCTCCTGCACGTTGTCAGCGGTCCCAGAAGGCTCCAAGGCTGCAAGATGAACACATGCTCTCCAGCCTAGGGGATATCACCCCCGCTTTGCCATTCAGAATCCAAGGAAAGATGGATGAAGATTTTCTATTGATCAGTATGGACTAAATAAACTCTTTTCCGTAAGCTAACGAAGTATATTATTTTTCCTTTCTGTAACTGAACCCTGGCAACCATTTTTAAATAGATAAAATACATTTACTTTTTATATTTTTGAAGTCCTTTCTTTCATGCGCTTTTACGTATTTGAAGAAAAATATATTTAAGAGTATATTTTTTTTAACATTTGGCGAGCTCAGTCATTTGTGTTTTTTTTTCATTTTTGTGCTTCTTCCTTCACTTTGCATAAGGGGGGAAAGACAGAGACATCAGAGACATATGCCTCCTGCAAAGTGAGAGGGAATCGACAATTTTTAAAAATCACGCAGAACCTAGGAAATACGTATAAGTCAAGTTGCATGAAAGTTTTTTTAAATGAACTTTAAAGACTTTATAAAGCCACAGAAGTTAACTTTTGACGTATTTTTTGAGCAAGAAAGATAAAGTCAGTTCATAAGAAGTATTGGACGTGCTGAGCAAGGTGAATCAAGTCTTAGGCGGGCTTTGCACACTACGACATCGCAGGCCGATGCTGCGATGCCGAGTGCGATAGTGCCCGCCCCCGTCGCAGCAGCGATATGTGGTGATAGCTGGCGTAGCGAAAGTTATCGCTACGCCAGCTTCACACACACACTCACCTGCCGTGCGACGTCCCTGTGGCCGGCGACCCGCCTCCTTGTTAAGGGGGCGGGTCGTGCGGCGTCACTGCGACGTCACACGGCAGGCAGCCAATCAGAGCGGAGGGGCGGAGATGAGCAGGATGTAAACATCCTGCCCACCTCCTTCCTTCCGCATATCCTACGGAAGCCGCAGTGAGGCCGGTAGGAGACGTTCCTCGCTCCTGCGGCTTCACACACAGCGATGTGTGCTGCCGCAGGAGCGAGGAACAACATCGGACCGTCGCGTCAGCGTAATCATGGATTACGCCGACGCTGCACCGATGATACGATTACGACGCTTTTGCGCTCGTTAATCGTATCATCCAGCCTTTACACACTGCAAAGTCGCATGCGATGCCGGAAGTGCGTCATTTTCAATTTGACCCCACCGACATCGCACCTGCGATGTCGCAGTGTGCAAAGTGCCCCTTAGAGGATCATCCATCAGATCATCTGATCAGTTCAGGTAAGAAAATGGATTTTATCTCTTCATATGTTAAGCAAAGTAAAATTCAGTTCACTTATTCAGATATTTCTAATGTGGAAGAGATTTGGTTACGCTTTTATGGGGAGTGTGAACTTGAGAATTCACGTATAGAATGTGCAAGGTCTTTTAATAGAGAGAAACAGAAAATCAGAAATGTCTGTCATTTAGTCTATGATTTTCACAAGTTAATCGTAGAAAAATGTAAAAATGGTGGAAATAGACAACCTGAATTGTCAGGAGAGTCAGTGATAGAGAAATCCAAAGACTGCTTAGAACTTGGAATGTCAGTCAGTGATATTGTGAATTCTGACTGTAATGTTGCAAATGAAAAGTCAGATTTAGACTGTAATTCAAATCAGAATCTTGATAATGGCAACAGACATGTGCTACGAAATCAAGGTGATTTTCAGCATACTGAGAAAGAAGCAGGAAATGACGTAGAGAAGCCAGAAAGGGGAGGAGCCAGAGTGGGACACGTGCAGAAAGTTGTCAGAGAAGGACACGTGCAGAGAGAAAATGGCGACAATCAGTTTAAAAAAATAGAACAGACTAAGTTAGGAATTAAACTTAGAAAGAGTCTATTGGACATATGCAAATTAATTCCCGCATATAATCCTAAAATACATGTTTGCAGAAATTCAGAGATAATTGAAAGTTCCGTTGAGAAGTTAAATTTAACCAATAGTGAGACGAATCAGTTATTCCGTATGTGGATACCTCAGCATTTCTTTAGACAATTAGCATTAAAAAAGTCTTCTGACAATGAGACATTTGATTGTTCAAATGATAACGATATCATAAGGCTGAAAAATCTCATCTTCTGTGCAAGGAATGAATCTGATCCAAATTATGAGATGTTAAAGGAATTACAAATTGAACAGAATGAGAGTATGTTCTCATTTATGTCCGTTTTTGAACGTTTGTATAGGGCGGTCATTCCAAATGTCAGATTGGATGGAATGATACATTTATTCATCAAGAAATTTAATTTCCTTGATAATGCAGCTTGTGCGGTGGCATTAAATAAAAAGTCCCTATTCGAATGTACGACATTTATCGATTTTGTTAGAAATCACCAAAGTCAATCAAAACAGAAATTAATTAATTCTGAAAAACCAACACGAAAAAGGGAGAGTTTCTGTGAGAAACCAACAGTGTCTCCCAGATCCAAATATTTCTGTGACAGGATATATGAAATTCACAGGAAAATGCATACGTGTTACAAACCATACAATCCATCCCAATTATTATCATCTAAAAATCTTTTTCCACAGGAAAAACCTTTGTTTCCCTTGTCTCCAGTGAAGGGATTGGTCACAGGATCAGATATTGATGGTCCCAGACAAATGATGAGTAAAAGCTTTGAAAGACAGAAACAGGTGTCTTGTGTAGATCCTCTCCCCGGGTTAGAATTTGATAGCCAGCGACAGTTGGGAGACATTCTTTCTCATATAAGAACAAAACTTGAGTTACAACGAATCTTTGAAAAAAATTTTAGGTTTGGTCTTCAGCTAAATAAAGTGGATTTCTGGGTAAATTAATTTTATTGTTTGATAAATATGATTATTCATATACAGTGAATCTATGTATATATATATATATATATATATATATATATATATATATTAAAAGTAGTGATAGTAAATCAAGGTCATATTTTCATTTAGTAAAATGATAGTTAAATGTTATAAATTAATAATTTGATCTCTGTATATGAATAATAATATTTAAAATGAAATAATAAGAGAAAGTAACAGATTCTAAGTGTTTCATTTTTATCATAAATGTGATAATTTTATTCTTTTATTTCCCTCAGAATTTATCAGTAAAGCAGATTGATGAAGTATTAACTTTTTATTTATACATTTGTTCTTGTCCTCAATCAGGTAACATATATCTTATTGTGTAAGGTTAATCGCGAAAGCATGATTAATAATAATTATTATTTTCTCAGGTACCAATTGCCAGAGAACTATTACTTTAACGTTTCTTTTATGAATATATATATATCTTCTTTAGAGTTATTAGAAATGTAATCTGAGCTTTGGTGTGTAGTACAACTGCTTGCTGTTTTGGAATGGTGTTCTTTGCACGTAACCAGAGCATGTGACTTTTGAATTACTAAAGCTAATAATGAATGTTTGTTCTATGGTCAAATGTACAGTATGTAATACATTGGAATTTGTATTTTTCAAGAAGTACTTCAAATTAGTAACATAATTTTTGAAATGCGCATAGAATAATTGGGAAAACAGGGATTTGTGTCTGTCAGTTTCTATGTGGATATATGTTAAAGAATCATGGCAGTCTTGTGTGCATAGATGTGTCTATGAATGATTGATTGTCTGAGCAGCTGCCAATGTCGAGTACTTGGATCCAGGAAAAAAAAAAAAAAGAGGGAATTTTTGTTTTAACTCCGAGGTTATATGTATGTATGTATATTATTAGAATAAATAAGTTATAGTACATAAGTATAAATAATGAAGGAATTTATACCGAATATATCTTATTCTTAGACATATTTCTTTAGTATAGAGATGTTAGGATTTTTTATTAAGAGTAAATTTTAATTTAATTTAATCTTGACATATTGATTTTTATAATATCATATTTCATGATATTGAAAGGGAAAGGTTTGGTCTCAATCACACATTTATATTTGATAAATATATGTGTTTACAGGATACTTTAATAATTAATATTTCAAGCATAAGTGAAGAATTGGGAAGAAAAAATATATTTGAAGTATCATAATGCATTTATATACTAAGAGAAGAGTATTATTTGCAAGGTTACATTACTTAATTTTTTATAGGTTACTGATATGATAGGTATGGAAATCCTATAAAATACTGGTAACATTAAGGTTATGTATTATTAAAGACATAAGTGTTATATACATAGAAGGCCTTATTTTTATTTCAATTTTTATTTTTATTCCGATTTTCATTTTTCCTTTTATTCCTATTTTTTATATTAATTATTATTATTTAATATACACATTTTTAATCAAAATTTTAATTCTACAATTTTTATTTTTCCTTCAAATTTTAAATATCTCAATTGAGAAAACACTTCAATATTTAGTTAAGTAATATCTAATATAAGAATATTACTTTATTAAATATGAATCATATAAAAAGGGAAAAGTTCCATTTTTTTGAAGAAAAGATACTTCCTTCATCAATATATACAATTGTTTACTTCCTAGTAATACATTATGTTTATATTAATATGTTAACACAATAAGGATGAAATATTACTTATAGTTACACATTTTCTTATAAAGTTGGTTATTTAATAAATAATAGACAAATCAAATAAATTAAATTAGAGTAATAAAGATGGAAGATCGAGGTACATCTAGGTTTACCTTCCTATATTTACAAATAATATTTATATTATATTTTTAATCAATAATAATTTATAATGGGTATTGTGTTTTGATGGAATCATCCAGTCTTTCCTAAAAGGTTATTTGCTTTGGTTTATAATTTTACAAATGATCTAACTAAATAAGCCACATTGTTACCTTTCATATTTATAATATAATACATGTTTTAGGTACACATTATATTATTTCATATTTTATATTATATTTTGGTTACATTCAACACATTGCCACCTATGGGTTTGGAAGGGTAGTGCACCAATGACAAAAAAGGTCATTACATGAGAATACTATTGTCTATACCATTATGCAGTATTATTACATCATTCTAAGTATCAATTCTATTAATACTTCTACGATAATAATAATGACATGGTATTATAGTATTAGAGTTATGATACGCTGTGACATTTATTAGTGATAGTTATTGCCATATTTGGTATCTAGATTAGGGAATGAAGTCTTCAATCAAGATTACAGAAGATAAAAAGACTTTATAATTTTCCTAAAGTTAAAAGGGATTCTGCAAAAAGGTCCAAAAGGTGACGTCTCAAATAAGACTGTGAAACATACAATACACTTACCGCGTTTTCACCTCAGAAACACAGTGATCCTATGGTTCCAGGATGGACAATGACACATGGTCTGTGCATTAAGACCTCACTACAGTTACTAAGAAGAGCAATGATGTGTTAAAGTTAACCCCTGTCGTGCTGACCAAGAACGTCTTAACATCTGTTCCAGGATTTGATAACAGGCAGCATGGAGGATAAAGGTGACTAATGTAAATTACACTGCACAGACATCAAAGACTTCTGCTATTCTTCTACACTCATGAACTGTGGTTTATCAACATTGGCTATGGACTTTGTAATAAAGAATAAAGTTTATGGACTTGATCTAACGATGATAAACGCAATACGGGACTGTATTAAATTGGTAACCATTCATTTCTTATCAAAGGATTTATTTCTAAGAGACTGTGTTTATGCCAGATTACATCGGAGATAAGAAGACATCAACTCAGAGGACATCATATGGTGACCGGATTTGTTTTTGCATTTCTTTTTAGGTCTAGCGAAGTATAGTTATATATTTTTATATGATTTATCAGTCACGGCCTATCATAACATGAATACACATTATTATATTATTGAACTTACAACATGAATAATGCAGATTAATTATTATTCATCATTATTATTGATATTAATCCATTATCGCCAAATAAGGAAAGAAGATTTGTTATTTTAATGATGTATTAATTAATTTTCGGGGTTACTTCACCAGCTTCAAGGGGGGATTGTAAAAACATTAAAATTAATACATCTAGTTATTAAATATTTTATAGTAGGACATATATGTTCACAGTTCTGTTTATGTTGGAGGGCATAGTTTATTAATAGAGTTCTTATAAGGAATAAATATTAAAATATCCATATTGAATATACATAAGTGCTGACGTGGAAGGATATATATATTCTTCTGGAAGCTTCTAGAGATTACACCATGTGACATGCGTCCAGCAGTAATTTCCCTATATGGACTGGACAGTTGTCATATAACACACGATGGAGGGGGCTACTGGTCGCTCCTGCACGTTGTCAGCGGTCCCAGAAGGCTCCGAGGCTGCAAGATGAACACATGCTGTCCAGCCTAGGGGATATCACCCCCGCTTTGCCATTCAGAATCCAAGGAAAGATGGATGAAGATTTTCTATTGATCAGTATGGACTAAATTAACTCTTTTCCGTAAGCTAACGAAGTATATTATTTTTCCTTTCTGTAACTGAACCCTGGCAACCATTTTTAAATAGATAAAATAATTTATTTTTTATATTTTTGAAGTCCTTTCTTTCATGCGCTTTTACGTATTTGAAGAAAAATATATTTAAGAGTATATTTTTTTTTAACAGCCATCAGGTACAATTAGATATGTTCCAACTAAACACCTTGGTGGCCTCAGAATGACCTTTTTTCGAATCAGGGCTATTAACAAAGAACAATTGAAAGCAAATTGCAAGAGCCACTACATTATCAAGAAATCGGCTCCTACAATACAAACCCAAACAAGAAAGCCAAAGGATAATTGTAGAAGTCACCTCATATCTATGTCTGGAGGAGTTGAGGGCAGCTACATAGAAATTACAATCCTTATTACAAAAACATGATGGATTAGAATCCATATTACCAGATCCCCCTCTTCTGTGTTTTAGGCAGCCCGGAAATCTGAGAAGCACCATTGTCTGAATCTCCCTGTCCTCTCCAACAACAGGAACATTTCTCTTTTACTAGAAAAAATGTAAAAGCTGTCCAGATATAATGACTAGAGATGAATGGATGGATTTGTGGAACTCCGGTCTATTGGGCAGGTCAGTGCTCTGTGACCTCTGAATGGGAGCTCTGTGAATGCTTTACCTTGGATTCCTGGAGCAGGTTTTGATTAGCTGGGATGGCGTCACGCCATCCCGCCTAATCAAAACCCGCGCCAGGAATCATGATGCTGTAATGATGAAATTGTGCCAGCTCGGCTTATCAAAAGCTTTAGGAAGCTTGTAGACTGTGAGCCCTTGCGGGCAGGGACCTCTCTCCTCCTGTACCTGTTTGTGTCTTGTATTGTTTATGATTATTATACTTGTCCCTATTATGTACACTTCTTTCACATGTAAAGCGCCATGGATCTGATGGCGCTATAATAATAAATAAAAATAATAATAAATACTTCCCATTCAGTGTCTAGAGACTACTCAACTGGCCCATGGATAGACGTCAAGCCAATTGATTCACTCAATTGTAATAATGACCATCTTTAAGAGAAAGATTCCCAGATCACGTCAGTACAACAAGATTCCAGGTATCTCCAGTTGCATCACACCTTAAAGTGAACCTGTTAGGTCCCAGTGCACCCAGAACCAAGAGCAGTTCTGGGTGTATATTGCTAATCTCTGCCTAACTGACCCTGTATACACTAGCATAGATAAAGGCATCTTTAGAAAAAGTATTTCTAAAGATCTTTTATCGTATGCTAATGAGCATGTGGACTAGTTCCGGGGATATAATGCCCTTGGGACTAGTCCACGCTTTTATTAGCATAAGATAAAAGATCTTTAGAAATACTTTTTCTAAAGATCTCTTTATCTATGCTAGTGTATACAGGGACGGTTAGGCAGGGATTAGCAATATACACCCAGAACTGCTCGTGGCTCTGGGTGCATATTGCACTTGACAGGTTCCCTTTAATTATACTGTGTGTACTAAATGTCCGACATGGTGCCTATACGTAGGAAGACAAGACAAAAGCTTAGACTAAGGATGGATTCTCCTTGCCACACAATAGATGAAGAAAAGATAGATCTACCTGTGTTAAAGCATTTTCGTAGCCCCGATCACATCAAGAAAAAGAAAATATTTAATCCCAGAGAATAATAATAATAATATTTATTCATTTATATAGTGCTGTTAATTCCACAGCGCTTTACATACATTGGCATCAGAAAAGTCTGTGACTATCAGCGCATGACAACTGGTGACAAAGAGCAGGAATGAATCTATCACATGGATTTGTCATGCTACATACGTGCTTCTCAGGCCATTTGATTGATTGATTGCTCTCAGTGAGAGAAACAAAATTATAATCTTAATAATAATATAATAATAAGTTAAGATACCAGGAGGAGTGAGGGCCCTTCTCGTAAGCTTACAGTCTATAAGGAAATAGAGGAGGCACAAAAGGTGAATGAGGGGGGGAAAGCTTATCATATATGGTGCTGCCATCGATTTAATACGGTATTCAAAAGCAGCTGCATGAACCCGTCGGTGAGAATTTATACAGGTACAGGGAACGAGAACTGGAAGTAAATTTTTTGAAGGGCAGAAAGGGACTAGATTAGATCAGGGCAGTGAGTTGATAGGCTAGTCTAAAGAAATGCGTTTTTAGGGCCCGCTTAGAGGTGCGGATGTTGGGAACTAATCGGATTGCTCTTGGTAGTGTATTCCAGAGCATAGGCGCAGCTCGTGAGAAATCTTGAAGATGGGAGTGGGAGGTTCGAATTGTTGAGGATGTCAGTCTTAAGTCATTAGTAGAGCGGAGGGCACGGGTGGGGTGATAGACAGAGATGAGGGAGGAGATATAGTGTGGTGCGGAACCATGGAGAGCTTTGTAAGTGCGAGTGATAAGTTTACATTGGATTCTGTAACGGATAGGCAACCAGTGCAATGACTGGCAAAGAGCACAGGCATCAGTGAAGCGGTTGCAGAGGAAAATGATCCTGGCTGCGGAATTCAGAATGGATTGGAGAGGGGAGAGTTTAGTAACAGGGAGCCCAATTAGTAAAGAGTTACAATAATCCAGGCGAGAATAAATGAGAGTGACAGTAAGAGTTTTAGCAGAGTCAACGGTAAGAAAAGGTTGAATTCTTGAGATGTTTTTGAGGTGGAAGTGACAAGAACGAGCAAGTGAACGAATGTGGGGAGTGAAGGAAAGATCGGAGTCGAATATAACCCAAGACAGCGGGCGTGCTGCTGGGGCGTAATGGTAGAGCCACAAGTTGTGATACATTTTAATGGATAACTAAAATAAAATAAAGTGATGTTAAAAAGCAAGCTTTCGAGACTCCTTAGGTGTCTTCATCGGGCATGGTATAACAAAATATTTGAAGAAACACAAATATATGCACAAACAGAGCAGAGGCATGGTATAATAAAAGGACATTTAAATAAACACTGAGCTTAGAGAGAGAATCCTTAATTAGCTTTGATTAGTGGAGTGAAAGGTTTATTGTCCCAATATCCATGTAAGATCACAGACCTGGTGCCCTCAGTCTCTGGAGCAGACTCCTCAGATTTTGTTGTGGGTCATAAATCTTCCTAACAGGTTGAGTCCTGTGTGAACAGAGTTAAACACTGTAATGAATTTGTATTCGCAGACCCTTCTATAACTCTGTGATCTGAAGTTGCCTTTTAATATCACAACTTTCATATGGTTTATGTTGTGTCCTGAAGCACAGAAATGTTTGGCCACAGGGAAATGTTTTTTTTTGTCTGTAATTGTGTGGCCGTGAACCATCATCCTCACTCTCAGTCTCTGTCCTGTTTCTCTAACATAAAACCCCTCAATAATTATTATTTATTATTATAGCGCCATTTATTCCATGGCGCTTTACAAGTGAAAGAGGGTATACGTACAAAAATCATTAACAATACAAAACAGACTGGTATAGGAGAAGAGAGGACCCTGCCCGCGAGGGCTCACAGTCTACAGGGAATGGGTGATGGTACAATAGGTGAGGACAGAGCTGGTTGCGCAGTGGTCTACTGAAACTGAGGGCTATTGTAGGTTGTAGGCTTGTTGGAAGAGGTGGGTCTTGAGGTTCCTCTTGAAGCTTTCCACGGTAGGTGAGAGTCTGATGTGCTGAGGTAGAGCATTCCAGAGTATGGGGTATGCACGGGAGAAATCTTGTACGCGATTGTGGGAAGAGGAGATAAGAGAGAAGCAGAGAAGGAGATCTTGTGAGGATCTGAGGTTGCGTGCAGGTAGGTACCGGGAGACTAGGTCACAGATGTAGGGGGGAGACAGGTTGTGCATGGCTTTGTATGTCATTGTTAATGTTTTGAACTGGAGTCTACTAAAACATATAGTGTGTGTCGCCCCCTGGAGCAGGCGAACTACTTGGATCTGGGGTTTGCTGTGGCTCAAATGTCCCCGGACCCGGGGCTCGGCGGCCACTCGATTAAAAAGGGGGGTTAATTTATAAGGGAGAGTTCATGATGACACCCATGGTTCGTGGTAAGGGGAGTACCGCCGCTGACGATGGGAGTACCCAGGGAAGATGGAGTGGGGCAGCCAGATGGTGATCCCTCCACGGGTAGTGGAGCCCCTGGGACTCTGGAAATAGGTGGCGGATAGTGTTGTGCAGGCTATGCGGGAAGGCAGGGCCCGGGGAGGCAAGTGTACTCACTCAAGCTGTGAAGATGTTGGTGAAATCATTAAAGCAGACTCTGACACAGGAGTAAACCAAGTCTCTGGGTGCCGCTGCCACTCTGGGGAGCTTGTCCGGGTGTCCGTCTCCGCTGGTATTGCTTAGTGGTCCGGAGCCTGCCTCCATGCACAATTGTGTAGATGTTCCTGAGTGACCCTTCGGCCTGAAGCTGTCAGGGTCCCGCTCCCTATAGAGATATAGTGGAGCTGTGCTCCCGATGGCTGACACTTGGGATTTCAGTGGGCTGCATAAGCTGGAAGGCCCTATCCCCCTCGTTGCATTAATGCCTTCGATCTCTGAGCTCTTGGGGAAAGTTCATAAAGAGACTATCCTCCACAGGTGAATTATCAGGTTGCGTGAAGCTACTCACTGATCTAGGGTCCTGTACCCCCCCATGCTCGGTACCCGTCTGGTTACTGGACTTTCTGGTGCAGACCGTTCTCCAAAACTAAGTCAGTACACCCTTTTCCAATACCCTGCGACCGGGTCTCTGACTCCTCTGGTCCCAGACCACCGTCTGCGACCCAACCAAGGTCACACAGGGAGCTACAACTTCCTCAGCTCCTCCCTCTCTGAGGGCTACTCTAAACTCTGACTTCCTTCCTCCCACCAGTCTTTCTGACCAATAGGTGGGTGGCCCTATTCCAGCTAGACCACCCACTGGTGTACCTGACAGGGTGTGTTGTGAGGTTTGCTTAGGATTTGAGTGCTGATGGAAGCAATACCAGTGTGTAGGAATCCAGAACCATGGAGGGTGAGTTCTGCACAATGAGAGACAGTGGTCCATTTCCCTGTGACTCCCTGATAGAGTCAGGGGCGTCACATAGTGCACCGGATTAAGTACACCAGATTGGAAGAGGAACATGAGAATCTTATAGTCCTTCTACGTGTTAGGCATCTGTATCCGGGCTTTGGTCTCTACATGAGTGCAGGTTTTGCAGCTCTTCACATTACAAGGATAAGTTCCTCTAGGTCTATCTGAGGGCATTGAACTTCGGATCATGATGTTTCTTAGATTAGGAGGTTGCCTGTAGCACAGCAATGGAGGATCTTTGAAAACGGTTTTTAACCGGTCATCCTTGTGTAGAACATGGTGAAGTTTCTTAGCTGTTTTTCCCAGTACCTCAAGCTGTGGGTTGTAGGTCACCAGAGGTACACGACTATTTTCCTCTTTTTGTTTGTATTGAAGCAGTTCACTTCTAGGGGTCCTTGTGGCTCTAATGATCTGATCATCAATGGAGGTAGGGTGGTGGCCTTGGTATAAAAAAGTCTTTTTAAGATGGGTTAAGTGTTCATCCCTGTCTGCTAGGCTGGAACAGATACGATTATATCTGAGGGCCTGGCTGTAGACAAAGGACTTTTTAATGTGGTTCGGGTTGAAGGTATCCCATCTCAGGTATGTGGGATGGTCAATAGGTTTCTAGTACTCAATCAGTGGACAATAAAAACTTTCACACTCCTGATCTGTGAACTGCACCAATATTTACTGCTACAACAGTCTCTCCCCTTCCCATACTGGTAGTTCCGTTTCACATCACTTTTCTTACAGTCATGGCCAAAAGTGTTGGCACTCTTGAAATTGTTCCAGAAAATGAAGTATGGTATTAATTTGCAATTACACATGTTTTGTTATACCCATGATTATTTCCTTTGTGTTGTAACACAAAAAAACAGAAACAAAGGCAAATTGTATATAATTTCATAAAAAAATCCTCCAAAAATGGGCAATGTTGGCACCCTCAAATTAATATTTGGTTGCACACCCTGTGGAATAAATAACTGCAATCAATTTGCTTCCTATAACCATCAACAAACTTCTTACACCTCTCACCTGGAATTTTGGTCCACTCTTCTCTTGTAAATGGCTCTAAGTCTCAGATGCGTCCACAGGTGTTCAATGGGATTTAGATCTGGACTTATTTCTGGTCACTTCACACCTCTCCAGCGCTTTATTTTGATCCATTTCTGGGGCTTTTTGAAGTATGTTTGGTGTAGTTGTCCTGATGCAAGACTCATGACCTAGGACGCAAACCCAGCTTTTTGACACTGGGTTCTACACTGACACCCAAAATTTGCACTGGGACCCATTGGACTCTTATTGCCACTGGGAATGATGGAACCAGCTGTCAATTTGTTTAT